>NW_006408706.1:4409445-4411960 GCF_000296735.1 Chrysochloris asiatica
CTACAAGTCAGAACCACCTCAACGGTACTTAACAACAACAAATGTCCTCAAGGTTTATCCGTGTTATGGAGTGGCTTGCTGTTTCCTTGTTTTTCTTAGGGGTAGAATAGTATTCCATTGTGTGTATGTACCAAAGTTTGTACATGGGCACTTAGGCTGTCTCCATCTTTTTGCTATTATAAATAGTGCTGCTATGAACACTGATGTGCCATATATCTATTTGCGTTATGGCTCGTATTTCTTGTGGATAAATACCAAGTACAGGAATTGCTGGATCATAAGGTATCTCTATTTCCAACCTTCTGAGGAAGCACCATATTGTTTTCCAGAGTGGTTGGACCATTTTACAATCCTAACAGCAATATAGGAAGTTCCCAGTCTCTCCACATCCTCGCCAATACTTATTGTCCTCGACTTTTTTGATCTTTGCTGTTATTGCTGCTGTGAGATGATATTTCATTGTTGTTTTGATTTACATCTCTCTAATGGCTAGTGATGGGCGCTGTGGGTTAATGTGCTGGACTGCAAAGTCAGTTGGCAATTCAAGTTCACCAGTCACTCCTTGGAAATCCTATACAGGGTTGGTATGGATCGGAACTGACTCCACGACACTTAACAACAACAAGAACAATGGCTAGTGATTATGAACCTTTCTTCATATGTTAATTGACTGCCTGGATCTCCTCCTTGTTTGCTAGGGGCCAGCCCCGACACGCTTATTAGGGGGCTCACGAAGGAATGTGTGGTGTCGGCTGAAGAAAGAAATCACACGGAGTCGATGATTTGTGCTGAATTCTGATGATGATGATGATGATTTTAATGATTTTTAATCTGTATGTTACTTAATTTTTTCAGCTCCTTATATAACGTTACAATACACTATGATCTCATACACAATCAATTTCCTTGAAGCATTACACAAATGATCTTGTTAAAATACCTTAATCTTTCTGACATCCTAAAATGTCAGGTTAACCTTAAAACATAATTCTAAATCTTAACTCTTATTTCTACCCTCACCTATTATTTTCCATAGATTCATTAATCACAAAAGTACCTAAACATTATTTGCTATGGTAACTGACAACACAGTTGTTTCTCATGATTGATTAAACAAGAAAAGCAAGAAGCGTTTAAAGTTTTGTAGTTAAGAAGAAACGGAACAACTTCCTTATACTAAAAACTTCTCTATACAAAACATCTAGTTAAATTTCTACTTATGATCTGTTACTATTCCCTTAGCCCTAAATTGCATTTTTAGCTAATTTTCCAGAGGTCTTAATGTCCCTGACTGAAACTACACAGAATGTTGAATGTAATCTTAAACTTAGACTGGCAAAAACTTCAGCTGGTTTTTCCTAGTGGTGAAACTTATTGTTAGTGTGAAAAGCATTCTTTAGGACTACATATGATTGAATATGGTGTGAAGGTGCCTAAAAACAAGTTTCAAATCTCTAATATAATTCTTACTAAGATTCTACTGAAAACTTTTATTATAAAATCAAGAAAATTAAAAATAAGCTGATTAAAACAAAGAGACAGAAACTGCAGGGTCCCCACATGAGATCCCTCCTGGGGCCTTGCCTTCCAAGGGGAGACCCATTGTGGCCTTGATTAACAATGAGCCCTTCATGCTTAGGGTTCTCTGCAGCTCTGCCCCTTGGTGACATGGCTTCTGCCACTTGTTGAAGTGTCTGTTCATGTCTTGTGCCCATTTTTAAATTGGGTTATTTGTCCTATTCTTGTAGAGGTGTTGTAGGTTCCTATATTTTGGAAAAATGTCCCTTGTCTGATGTGTCATTGCAAAAGATTTTTTCCCATTCTGTGAGCTCCCTTTTTACTCTTTTGGTGAAGTTTTTTGATGCACATAAGTTTTAAATTTTCAGTATGTCCCGGTGATCTATTCTGTCTATTTTTGTTTGTGTAAGTTTCAAAATGCTTGGTAGTCTGTGTATGCCCTGTAATAAAGCTCTCACATTTTCCCCTCTTTTTTAGTTGATGGCCTGTGTAATTCTAGAAACCATGCTGAGTTGGTTTTTTTATAAGACATGAGGTAAAGGTCTTGTTTAAGTCTTTTGCATATCGCTTTCCAATTCTGCCAGCACCATCTGTTGAAGAGACCATCTCCTCCCCATGCAATATACTTAGGTACTTTGTTGAAAATCAGTTGGCTGTATGTAGATTGTTTAATTTCTGGATTCTCAATTCTGCTTCATTGATCAATGTATCTTTCATTATACCAGTACCAGGCTGTTTTGACCACTGTTGTAGAAAATTTTGAAATCAGTGAGTGAGAGGCTTCCCACCCTGTTCTTCTTAAGCAATGCTTTGCTTATCCTTGGTCTCTTTCCTTTCCATATAAAATTTGTAATAGTTTTTTCCATCTCTTTGAAGAATATCATTGGAATCTGGATTGCGATTGCATTATATGTGTAAACTGCTTTGGGCAGTATTGACATTTTCACAATGTTAAGTCTTCCTACCCAGGAGCATGGTATATTCTTCCATTTTTGTA
>NW_006408706.1:4412490-4419737 GCF_000296735.1 Chrysochloris asiatica
TTTATAGACTGTTTTTTATCAGGAATGGATGTTGGATTTTGTCAAATGGCTTTTTTGCATCAATCTATGTGATCATGTGGGTTTTTTCTTTTGTATTGTTTATATGGTGGATTACATTGATTGTTTTTCTAATAATGAACCATCCTTGCATCCCTGATATGAATCTCACTTGGTCATGATGTATTATTTTTTTCATGGGCTGCTGGATTCTGTTGGCTAGGATTTTGTTGAGAATTTTTGGATCTATGTTCATGAGGGATATTGGTCTGTCATTTTCTTTCTATAGATGTCCTTCCCTGATTATGCAAAGAGGGTTATGCTTGCTTCATAAAATGTATTAGGAAATTTTCCAACCTCCTCTATATTCTGGAATAATTTGCGTCAAATTAGTGACAACTCTTACCTGAATGTCTGGTAGAAATCCCAAGTTAAGCCATCTGGACCTACACTTCTTATGGCTGGGAGTTTTTGGATGACCTGATCAATTTATTCAACTGTAATGGGTCTGTTCAAGTTTTCTACTTCCCTCTGTGTAAGTTTATGTAGGTTGTGTTTTCCTAAAAATGTATCCATCTCTTCTAAGTTTTCAAATTTGTTTGAGTACAACTCTTCATAGTATTCTGTTATTATCTTTTTGATTTCCTTTGGTTCCATTGTGACATTGCCCATGTGGTTTCTAATGCAATTATTTGTGTCTTTTCCCTCTTTTCTTTTGTTAGGTTTGCCAATGGTTTGTCAATTTTATTAATCCTTTCAAAGAACCAGCATCTTGTCCTGTTGTTTCTTTCTATACTTTTTGTTTTCCATCTCATTTATTTCTGCTCTGATCTGTATTATTTCTTTTCTCTTGTTAACTGTAGGTTCCCTCTCTTGGCTGGAGATGTTGTCTTAATGTGTTAATTTTGGTTCTTTCTTCCTTTTGGATGTACACATTTATCACAATAAATTGTCCTCTCAGCACTGCTTTTGCTGTGTCCCAAAGATTTTGTTATGATGTGTTTTCATTCTCATTTGTTTATAGGAACTTCAGGAATTCATGTTTAATTTCTTCTATTATCCAGTTGCTTTTCAGCGGGGTGTAATTCAGTTTCCATGTATTAGACTTTATTTTCTTGGTCTTATTGTTGATTTCTAATTCCATGGCACTGTTGTCTGAAAACATGCTCTGTAGTATTTTGATGTTTGTAAATTTATGGAGGCTTGCTTTGTCACCTAACACATGGTCAATTCTGGAGAATGTTCCATGTGCACTGGAAAAGAATGCATATTGTGCTGTTGTTGGGTTGAATGTTCTGTACACGTCTATGAGGTCAAGTTGGTTGATTGTGCTGTTTAGTTCCTCTGTAGCTTTCTTGAATTTCTTTCTGGTTGTTCTATCCCTTTTCAAAAGTGGCATATTAAAATTCCCCACTATAATTTGTAGATTTATCTATTTCTTTCTTCAATTCTGGTAGGGTTTGCTTTATATATCCTGGTGCTCTTTGATTTGGAGCGTAGATGTTAATTATGGTTCAGTCATGTTACTCAATTGACCCTTTAATTAAGAGATAGTGTCCTTCTTTATCTCTTATGCCAGTTTTTGTCTTAAAGTTTATTTTATCAGAGAACAGTATTGCCATTCCTGCTCATTTTCTATTACAATTAGCTTGGTATATATATATTTCCATCCTTTAACTTTTAGTCTGTTTTTGAGTAAGGTGTGTCTCTTGCAGGCAGCATATTGAAGGGTTCGTTCAGCTTCTTGAATGTTTATCTTCTCATCCTTCAAGATGTTAGGAAATTTTTATTCCAGAAACTTTTCAACTATCTCTTCTGTGGACTTCTGTTATTATTCTTTTCTGGAATGCCAATAATTCTTAAGTTATTCCTCTTCATGTTATCCAGCATTAATCTTAGACCATCTTCAGATTTTCTGATCCTTTTATCTCCTTGCTCTTCTATCTCAGTGGCATTGAGAGATTTGTCTTCCAGCTCGCTGATTCTGGCTTCTATTTCTTGCATTGTACTCCTTCGCCCTTTCAGTGTATTGTCCATTTCTGATGTTTTATTATTAATCATCTGGACTTCTTTTTGCAAGTTTAGATTGTTTCCAATACCATAGCTATCTTGTTTGATTGCTCCTGTAGCACTTTCCTGACCTCTTCCTTATTTTCCTCCACCCCTTTATGGAGAATTTTAATTTGTTTCTATATAATTCTTCTGAATTCCTTCTCAGGAAGATCCAGAGCCTGCTCTTCTACTGGAAAGCCTGTGTCTGATTCCAGCTCATTTTTCTCACTTACTTTGATCTGTTTTTGGACATGTGTTGAGATCTTTAGTTGTGTTTTCTTAGACATTTCAATAGTTATATGAGTTTTTAATGCTTAAATGGATTTATGTTGTTTTGTTGTTACGCTTGCTGAGTGTCTCCTGGTGGATATGGTCAGGAAATAGGCTTTCTTTTTCAGGTATAATTCCTAGCCGCTGGTTTTGGCTCTTTTCCAGCTGGTGGGGTATTACAGGGTATGCTTGTAGCTTGGTTATATGGGCACAGTTGCTGTCTCTTCTTGGGTAAGGTAGGGGAAGAAAGCTCCAACCTCTGGGAGAAGAGTGAGTCCAAAAGGACCAAAGACAGAAACAACATAAAAGCAGAGACAGAAACCACCAATCAAAAACAAAAATAAAATTGTGATTGACACTGTTCATTGGCCTGCAGATTTCCAATCTGTGCACTGAGAAACTATGGGTGCAATGATGGACCCTTTTGGGGGTGTGCTCCTGCCCACTTGAAGGTATCTTGGCTGTGCTGTGAGGGTGCATTTGGGGTGAAGAGGAGAGATACATGAGAAATTAAAAATGAATGATGAAATATCAGTGACACCTCTTCTCCAGTCACACAGCTCCATGGCTTCTAGCACTGGGTTGCTGTCTGTGCTTGGCTGTGGCCCCACCCTCCGGCCTGAGGATTTCTGGCTGCCAGCCACCATGGCTGGATGGATTCAGAAATCACTGTATTTTGTTTTCACAGGCAGATTCTATTCAATGGAAGTGGGAAACTGGGGCCTGGAACCTTAAACAAGATCCAAAGCTCCGTAGTTTTTCTGTAGCTGTTCTTTCTCTGCTTTTGGGAGGTTTTGGCAGAGGAGTTTTCACTGTCTCTGTTTTCTCTGCTCCCAAACAGGAAGTCTCCACTGCACTTCTTCCAACACAGATCTGTTGGTTTCTTTGGCAGCCCATGGCACTTTCAATATTCTCCTCCAACACCATAATTCAAAATATTAATTCTTCTATGGTCTTCCATATTCACTGTCTAGCTTTTGGATACATATTGGGTTATTGAAATTACCATGGCTTGGGTCAGGTCCACAATAGTCTTCAAGCTGATATCTTTGCTCTTAAACACTTTAAAAAGGACCTAGATACATCTTAATTAAATTATAATAAGCCAAAACAAGTAAACAACAATAAAGGCAAAATCTTTAAAGCAGCAAACAAGAAGAAATTCATCACAAACAAGTAACTCAAAAAGATCAACAGATGACTTCTCATTATAAGCCATGGAGACCAGAAAGGAACAGAATGGCATATTCAAAGTGCTAAAAACGTGACACATACTTAGCCATTCACAAATTAATGTGCATATTAGCTGATGAAATATACAGAAGCTTTATGTTTGTTGTAGTGTTATCATTGGGATAGGATGGGTGAAAAGTACATTTGACCTCTTTGTAAATTTCCATACAATTTTCTGTGAATTTTTATTTCAAAGTTTTAAAAGTGCCAAAAAAAATCTTAATCTTGTAAAGTACTACACAATTAAGTCTTAGCATTCCAGAAACAGTCATCAAAGCTAATGCCAGTTGTTGTTGTTGTTAAGTGCTGTCGAGTCGGTTCCGACCCATAGCGACTCTGGATAGGGTTTCCGAGGAGCAGCTGATGAGCTTGAACCACCAACCTTGCCAGTAGTATCATTTAAACTTTCTCTCTTTTCTCCAAAACCTTTAGAACAAGGCAGTGTGTGTCACTATCAACTGGTGCCATTACTGTTACATTTCTCATTCTGTCAATCTGTCCTCAAAATGTGGTATGACTTTAAGTAAACTACTGAATTTATTTATTATTGAGAATCATTAACAATTTTTTAAGAAAGTTTTTTGACATACAATATCAGGCAAAAGCTGTTCAAGTGTTTTGGAAAGTAAATAGCTTATTATTAACAAACGTTAAACTTTTTTTTCTGTTTCAAATTAACTAAGTTTATAGCTTTATGCTTGTTTTTAGTGCTGCCGAGTAGGTTTTGGCTCATAGTTATCTTGCATAAATATATTATTATTGTTGTTATTAAGTGCTGTGGGTCAGATCCGACCCGTAGCTATCCTGAATAGGGTTTCTGAGGAGTGACCAGTGAGTTTGAACAGCCAAACTTGAAATTCAAACTGACTTTGAGGTCCAGTGCAAGAAAATGGTTAAACAAAGTATATGTCAAAAAAAAAAAAAAAAACTTCCATAAGGTAATGGTGAATTTCAGTCATCCTGGGGTGTTTTAGAGTATAGATTGCATAACTTTCACAAATCTGTGACTCCCAGATAAATTAGTATTTATCACACGTTCACTGAACTCACTGTCTTCTCTTCTTCCTTAAAAGTTTCTGTCCTTTGATAAGTCTCCACTTTATTTTCCGTATACAATGTCTAGTTTTAGCACTTTCTTCTATACTATTCTCATTTTAGTAATATTTGTTGCAAGTTGAATTAAAATACTTTAGACATCCTTGATTGGTCTTTTACCCATAAACAGCAAGGTGAGTCAAAGAAAAAGTGCAGAAGAAAAGACTGGCCATCTACTTCCAAAAATGGGCCATTCAAATCTATGGAGCACAGTTCTACTCTGAAGAAGGGGTCAGCATGAGTCAGAGCTGACAAAAGCAAAGTGGTTATACATAATAAAACACAGCTGTCAATCAAAAAGAAAAGAAAAAAAGTAGATTTTGTCTAGTTTCTTACATAGCATTTAATTTACAATGTTTTGACAAAATTATTGATTTATACTTTGACTTAACGATACTTGATTGCTTTTGCAGAAGTGGAGGATTCCTTGATTTATCTGCATCGTTTGTCATGAGAATTTCATGGATGGTTCCTAGTAACATGATTTTTCTCCTAAGAAAAACTAACCCAGTATGATGAATATTATTTGAATACTAAGCTATGCAGTGTCACTATGAGTTAGAACCAATTCAATGGCACTTAACAATAACAAACTATTAATATGTGAACCACTCTAAATGGGGAATACAGCTGATTGTAATAAATAATAATCAGTAAAATTCTACAGTAATTAGCAACTCTGGCACCAGCTCCCTTGTAATATCAGAGATTCTTTCCTTTTTCCATATACAAAATTGAGCTTGTGACTTTTAGTTGCTCAGAAATCCTGGTGATACAGTGTCTGTGGATAAGCAAATTTAATAGTTTCAGTGTCAGAAAGAGAAAGGATAAAAAGCCTGAAGTAGTCAGCTTTAGAATTTGAATGAAGAAAACTCAATATAAGATTATACTTTCCTGAAGAAAAAAATCTTAAAGGAAAATCTTTTAGCTCACATTTAAATATAAATTTTTCTCAGCTTCTGAATTAATTTGATCCACTGGCCACATAACGGTAATCAGCACAATGATATAGTCATTTTTGGTGAATATATAATACAGACTTAGGACAAGACCTAGAAGCTTTAATAGGTGGTCCGTACAGGAAGCCAATTACCAAGAAGTTTGTGGTGGGATCTAGTTTCAGTGAGTACAAGGGTTTGTTTCAAACTTGCAACAAAGATGCTCTTTTATGCATAGAATAATCCTGAGAACTAAGGAAGACTTCGTTTTCAGTTAGATATGTGTAAAATTTGACTTCTTGTGGAAAAATGAAGAGGGAATAGATTTGTGATACATTTTTCCCCCTTTTACATCATCTTTATTTTAGTTGCAAAGACACAATTTACTTAGGTACTTAACATGATATTTGTTCCCATTTGAAGTCTCATAGCTTTCCATGGAAAATATTGTCTTCACTATCAAGCTATACAAGAAAGTTATAAAATACAAATTACAAATAAAGATAATCCTCTTTACAGTATTCAGATTAGTGCATTTTTATCCACCACTTTGATGCTTTAGCATGAGAATATGAATGAAGTTCCATTCACTGAAGGCATGAACATCAAATTATCTTCTTTTTTTTTTAAGTACCATTATGAAGGTTTAAGGATCCCCAGTGATGCAGTGTTCAAGCATTTGGCTGCTAACTGAAAGGTCAGCTGTTCAAACTCACAAGCTGCTACCCAAGAGAAAAAATGACAGTCTGCTTCTATAAAATTGCAACTTTGGAAACACAAGGGTATAGTAATACTTGTCTTACAAGGTTACTATGAATCAGAGTCAACTTGAAGGCAGTAGGCTTAGTTGGGATTTTAGTTTATGAAGACTTAAAGAGTACTGGTGGCACAATGGGTAAACACTCGGTGTTGTTAAGGAAAGTATCAGTGGTTTAAACCATCCAGCCACTCCTAAGGAGAAAAAAATGAAGTGATCCATACTAGCCTAGGAATCCAATTCAAGGATTTCAGCCTTGGGAACACTATAAGGCGGTTCTCTCTCCTACAAGGTTTCTATGAGTCTAAATCCACTGAAATACACATAACAAAAACAACAAGAAGGCTTAATGCTACATTCTTATAAAATATACTACACAGAAAAGGAATTAATTTTCATTAGGACACCTTTTATTATCAAGTAATATACATATGCTGGTTGGTACTCCCAAGCGAGATGGATTGGCAAAGCGGCAGCATCAATGGGCTCAAGCATGACAACAATTGTGAGGTTGCCACAGGACCAGACAGTGTTTCATTCCGCTATACATAGGGTCTTTATGAATTTGTACCGACTCACTGGCACCTAACAACAACAACAGTGTCGTGGTTCCAATTCATAGCAACCCTGTATAGGGTTTCTGAGGAGCAGCTGGTGAGCTTGAAGAACCGGCCTTGTGGTTCAAACTGACTTTGTAGTCCAGAGCATTAACCTGCAGCACTGCACCAGGGCTCAAATATATATATAGTTGTTGTTAGGTGCCATCGAGTCAGTACCGACTCATAGTGACCTTATGCACAGCAGAACGAAACACTGCCCAATCCTGGGCCAACCTCACTACTATTCCCACACTTGAGTCCATCAATGCTGCCACTTGGCCAATCCATCTCTTTGGGGGTCTTTCT
>NW_006408706.1:4420981-4423712 GCF_000296735.1 Chrysochloris asiatica
TATTGTTAATGTCGTCGAGTCAGTTCCAACCCATAGCAATCCTATATAGCATTTCTGAGGAGCCACTGGTGAGCATGAACCACCGACCTTGTAGTTCAAACCAACTTTTCAGTACAGTGCTTTATCCCTCAGCACCACACCAGGACTCCAAATAAATATATATATTTTTTACCTTTGTAGTTGAAGGAGCTCTGGTAGCATAGTGGTTATGAATCACACTGCTAACCTCAAGGTCAACAGTTCAAAACTACCAGCCATTCCTCAGGAGAAAGATAAGGCTTTCTGCTCCTGTAAAGATTTACAGCCTCAGAAACCCTGGGCAGGGTCACTATGAGTCGGAACCAACTCCACAGTTCTTAACAGTTGAATTCAGTAGAGAATTGATATAGAAAAATCTTAGCTATACCACTGTTACTGTATTCTGATGCATGTATTCTGACTCATAAAGACCATAGAAGACAAGGTAGAACTAATCCATAGTGTTCCTAGGCTAAAGGCTATATGGGAACACATGACCAGATATCTTGTCCTGAGGAGCAACTAGTAGGTTCAAACCACAGATCTATCTGTTAGCAGTTGAATTTTTAATCATAGAGCCTAAAACCAGAAAAGGCATATGTCATGGTTGTATCCTTTCACCATATTTGTTCAATGTGTATGCTGAGAAAATAATCCCAGAAGCTGGGCAACATCAGTGTTGAAGGAAGAGTCATTAACAACCTTTGATATACAGATGAATCAATTTTGCTTGTGGAAAGCCAAAAGGATTTTAGGGATTTACTGATGAAGATCAAAAACTATAGCTTTCAGTATGGATTACACCTTCACATAAAAAAAAGCAAAAATCCTCACAACTGGACCACTAAGTAAGGTCATGATAAATGGAGAAAAGATTAAACCTGTCCAAGACTTTGTTTTAGATGGATACGCAATCAATGCTATGGAAGCAGCAGTCAAGAAATCAAACAATATATTGCATTTGGGAAAATGTGCTGCAAAAGATCTCTCTAAATTGTTAAAAAGCCTGGTACTAAGCCATGATATTTTCAATTGTCTCATGCAAGTGATAGCTGGGTAATGAATAAAGAAGATCGAAGAAGAACTGATGTCTTTGAATCATGATATTGTTCAAGAATGTTAAATATACGATGGACTGCTAGATGAATGAAAAAAAGAATCCATGCTAGGAGAATGTGCCCTGAAATTAAGGATGGTGAGACTTCATTTCATATACTTTGGACATGACATCAGGAAGGATCAGTCCCTGGAAAGGATATTGTTAAGTTTCCTTGTGTCCATTCTGACTTATAGTGATTGTATGCATTGTCAGGAGGGACCAGTCACTGTAGAAGGATATCATGTTTGGTAGGGTGGAGGGTCAGAGAAAAAGAGGAATACTCCCAGCGAGATGCATTGGCAGAGTGGCAGCATCAATGGGCTTGAGTGTGGCAACAGTTGTGAGGTTGGCCCAGGATCGGTCAGTGTTTCGTTCTGTTGTGCATAGGGTCTTTATGATTCAGTACCAACTCGATGGCACCTAACAACAACAACAAATGCACACACAAAAATACACTGCCTGGTCCTGTGTTTTCCTCACAATTTTTATTATGTTTGAGTCCATTGCTACTACCACTGGATCAATCCATCTCATCGGGGGTCTTCCTCTTTTTCTCTGACCCTCCACTTTACCAACCATGATATCCTTCTCCAGAGACTGATCTCTCCTAATAACATATTCTAAGTATGAGAGATGAAGTCTGACCATCCTGGTTTCAAAGAAGCATTCTGACTATGCTTCTCCCAAAACAGATTTGTTTGTTGTTTTCTGGCAGTCCATGGTACTTTCAATAATCTTCTCCAACACCATAACTCAAATGCATCAGTTCTTCTAAAGTCTTCCTTGTTCACTGCTCAACTTTCCCATATGATGCATGTGAGGCTAGCTTAGTCCTCCAATTGGTATCTTTGCTCTTGAACACTTTAAAGAGGTCTTGTGGATTAGATGTGCCTAATGCAATACATCTTTTGATTTCTTGGATGCTATTAGCATGAGTGTTGATAGTGGATTCAAGCTAAATAAAGTTTTTGACCACTTCATTCGTTTCTCCATTTATCTTGATGTTATTTACTGGCCAAGCTATGAGGATTTTTGGTTTCTTTACACTGAGGTGCAATTCAAATGGAAGGTTGTGGTCTTTGATATTTATCAGTAAGTATTTTAACTCCTGTTCACATCCAGAAAGCAAAGTTGTATCATCGAATATCACAGGTTGTTAATGATTCTTCCTGGTATACATTCTTCTGCACATAATCCAGCTTCCCCAATTGTTTGCTCAGCATACTGAATGAATAAGTATAGTGAAATAATACAAACATTGTTCACACCTTTCCTGATTTTAAACCGTTCAGTATTCTCTTATTCTTTTCTAACAAGTGCTTCTTGATCTATGTACAGGTTCTTCATGAGCACAATTAAGTGTTCTGGAAAACCCAGATTTGCACTGTTAACCGTAGCTTGTCATGTTGTCAAAGTGTTGGAAAAGAATATTGAATATCACACAACAAGTGTCAAAAGGACCAAAAGAAATATAGCTAGAATGTTCCTTAGAAGCATGGGATACTTTATTACTTTTACTCTCACTTACTTTGGATATTTTGTCACAATGATTGTTGTTGTTGTTAGGTGACATTGAGTTGGTACCGACCCATAGTGACCTTATGCACAGCAGAA
>NW_006408706.1:4424557-4437505 GCF_000296735.1 Chrysochloris asiatica
AGCATAGCAGTGGTAGTGAGGGTGGGACAGGGCCAGGCAGTGTTTTATTCTACTTCACATAGGGTTGCTATGAGTTGGAAGTGACTCCATAACACCTAAAAATAATAACCATATGACTCTGATAATCTTGCTCTTGAGAGAGGGAGGACATAACAATTAAACCATAGGAATCTAATGCTACCTTTAGTTTCTGTTGTTGTGGGTGGTGATAAGTGCCATCAAGACAGTTCCAATTCATAATGACCCTGGATAGAGTTTCTGAGGAGAGACTAGTGGGTTTGAACCACTGACCTTGAGGTCAGCAGTACAGTACGTATCCTATAGCACCACACCTTTAACTTTTAGAGAAACATGTTACTTCTAGTCTATACTAGTGCCTGTTATTTAACCATGAGCTTGGCCTTAGGACAGCCCACTTATTGCAAATCCACCCATGTCTGAGAAAGAGTATATAAACCATCAAACAGGGGTTTGGTCAATATCTTGAGCTCCTCAAATAGTGTGTGCTTAACAAGGCCTATAGTTATATAATTCTATATGTAATGATTATTTTCAGGAATAGAGAGGCTCTGAGCTATTTATCCTCTAAATTATAATTTACATGACCATTTACAGCAGTTGAGTGAAAAACACCTCTTTCATGGATGTTTGTATCACTTTGATTTTTATTATTATTTTCATTTCTTGTGCCTTATTTTTAAAATAATATTAATTTTTTGAATGAGTATATTTTGTTAGCTAGGGATAAAACAAAAATATCCTTTCTTTTTCCCTTCCCTTCTGCTACAGTAGAAAAAATAGAGACTATTTTAGAATATATTAAAGACTGAGTAGACAGAAAAGCAACTTGTTTTAAGATAGTTTATATTGCATTAACATATCTGCTTTTTAGATGTACACACATCAGGACCAATGAAAGCATGTACAAGTCAACATTTACTTAAATTTAATTTATTATCTGTTTAAAGATAAAATCACCATCTGCTTAAAAAAGATATCAATAGACAAATTACTAAATTGTTACAGCTGAATAACAAGGAAACTGTTGTAGGTCAAAGTGTGCAGAAAAAGTCAGTAGTTAGGTAAAATTGGTAGATTCCCATACTTATAGTATATAATGCTCTTTTCCCAGCTGTTAGAACAAGATTTGCCTCTCCTTAAGTGTGTAATTGTTGACTTTGCATTATCAATGATTCTTTCTTATTGAATTGATCATTTGTTTTCCTATGTTGTTTTTTTAGTTTAAAGATTGATGTCATTCATGGGTCTAATAACCCAATCCATTCCCAATTACTTTTCTAATGCATTTTTCTAAAATGCCTACAGCTCATGGAGTTGCCCTAAACTGCTGACTCAGCATATCTCCCTTGTACAGGCATGTCACCTTCAATGAAGTCTCACTTTCCCCACGGAATACTTTGCATTTGCATTTGCATGTGTCAGCCAAATCCTGTCCTTCCTTTGAACGTTAATTAAGATTCTTTTACCATGAAATGGTCTAATTTTTAGGGAACTGCAAAATTTTAAAAAGACACAATTTGCTGTATCATTTTATGATTCCTTTTTCTATTCTCCTTACAATACATAAATAATGTTTTTTTCAATCGCAAAGTGGAATGTTATTTCTTAATAATTAGGTCCTCCCAGAGAATATGTCTAAATTCAAGGACAATAGAAGCAGCAGCATAATGCTATCACTATCTCCCAAAGGGAAGGTTAAGAAATTCTAGGTACACTTGGATATAGTTAAGAATACTTAGGGAAAATATTACATGAACAAAAAAGAAATGAAAATAACCTTGAATATAAGCATAGCTTTTAGAATCAAAGGTGTTATCTGTGCTGTTCCCTGACTGTAATATAATTAATGGTGATGTTAGTCCCCAGTTTTGGAGAAAATGTTATGAATGGAGACAGGAGAGTTTTAGAGGACTCAGTCAGAAACTGGCAAAAGAAGCAAGTATAAAATATATGTAAAGTGCTAGAAAAGTTAAGTTACAAGACCAATAAGCTTATTTTATAGATATATACATATGTACATATATACATAGAAATGTGACTCTTTACATCTAACAAATACAAAATTCAAATACATTTCAAACATAGATAGAAATTTCACAACAGTTGACAACATACTTATTCCCTCCAAAAGTCTTAATAATTTCCAAATTATTAGTATTGCTGAGGCTATTTTTCATGACAGCATAGGGTTTCTGAGGAGCAGCTCATGAGTTTGAACCATTGACCTTGTGGTACAAACTGACTTTGTGAAGTGCTTATCAAAATTCTTTTAAATGCTATAAAAAGTCTTATGTGAAACAGAGCTCTATGATACAGGGCTAAGTGGGTAAAATAAGGGCAATAATGTTAAGGTGCTTGACTGGCTTATGAATATTGGTTTCCCTTGCTTACTATTGTAAACTAGACACTTGATTGGGATAGAAAGGAATTTTTGGAAATACGATTACATAAAGCTTGTAAGCCCATCTTTTTTAGCCTATAACTGATTGGAATACCTAAAAGGGGTTCTAGAACTTTCCCAGTGACATAAGCTTCTTGCTTATTTGTAGTGTATAGGACCCTAGGAGGAATCCTGAGCTTCATCCAGAACCTCTAGGGTGGGACATTCCCACTTGAATGGACAAGCAGATCAGCCTGGAACAGCTAGAGGAACAGAAGATACTTCTTGAAAGAAAGATTAGCAGGAAAAATGCAAAACAAAAATGATAGTCTGATTGGCTACTACAAGAATAAACAAATTGTTTCCTGGGAAGCCATTAAGGCAATCTATCAAGTCCCTTCAGACAAACCCCACTTCAAGACTGAAATTCATAGGGAAAACATGAGCAGTCATCAAAGATTGCTGGTGACCACGTTGATCAGCTGGTGAGTATAAGAGGGGTGAAAACAGCAAGGAAGATATGGACTGAGTTCAACCATGTTCCATAGACTCCCTTCGACCTGGAGATGAGAGAGATAAGAGGAAGGGCTGGTTGGTTGGAAGTGTGGTGAGACCTGGGGAATCCTGAGCCGATGGACAAGGACATAGCCACAGAGAGCTAGACCTGAGAGTGAAGCATCCAGCGGATATAAAGTGAGGGGAGACACACAAGAGCACTCAAACTTGTAGGCAGTACTTATTCTACCTAGCTTTGATAGCTTGATGATCAGAACTGACATAGAGGAACATAAAAAACAATTTTTGAAAAAGGAAACAAGTGTAAATTGCTACAATTCAATGAAGTTGACCTATACTTATGGATGTAGTAGCTCAAAATACCAACTGAGAGGGAAGGAGTCTTCACATCAAGTATTAATCCTAAGCCCTCTGTATAAAGGGTTAATAGGGACTGGACAACTTAGACATTGGTTACCTAAAATGATAGGGCTATAAAGGCAAGAAGTGACTGATTTACAGGTTTTCAAGAGGGAGTTAAATTTCAGACTGTGCGGGGTAAGGTAGAATCCCCACTGAATAGGTTTCATCTTTTCTAGATGGGTCTGGTAAAAGGAGATGGGGGATAAGATTCTTATGAGTCAACAGTGAATAATTATTATCATGACTAACTGCAACTGTCACACTGTAAAGGTAGAAATTTTATAACAAAACGGGGGAGTAGTTAATCTTATAGTGTAGGAACAGAGTCCTAGGACCATCAAGGGAGAAAAGCATGAGTGGAATGTGGGACCCTATCCAGAGAAGTAGTGACACCAGAGATGGAGGCAGAGATAAGGACATGATGGACAGATAGAGTAGCTGAAGATTCCAGACTCATGGACAGACAAAAACTGTGTGCTGGTGGCCAGGAGACAGGCTTGCAGAATATGTCCTAGGGTTATTTAAATGATTATATAGTCCTGAGTGTTTTTGTACAGCCCCTCCAAAAACAAACAAACAAAAAACAGAGGGAATGAAAATAAATACTGTTGAATGATGATGCACAGAGGAGACTGTAATCATTGCAATGAAATAATGAATGTAAAACCAATGTTCCTCCATGTAAATTATCACTCAATTCAAAATAAAACTTTTTGAAAAGTCTTATGTGACTAGAAACATAACACACACACACACACATATAAAATAGCCATCTGTTTAAATAGGGCATTAGTAGATAAACTATTCAATTCTTAGAGCTGAATAACAAGGAAAATGTTGTATGTCAAAGTATGTGAAAAAAAATCAATAGTTAGGAAAAATGCATAGATATTCTTACACTCATTACACACCCAAGAGGATTTAAAAATAATTAGATATTCACTTCAGAAACCAGAAACAGACCAAAAGTGCAGATCCAAAGAAACAAGAATATGATGCATATCCAAACAACAGCATATATCGATTTCCTTCAATCAGACAGAAAAAATAAATTGTTGTCAAATGCCATCGAGTCGGAACCGACTCAGCCCCACGCATAGCAGAATGAAACAATGTCCGATCCTGGGCCAACCTCACTAACGCTGCCACACTTGACGCCATCATGATGTCACCTAGCCGATCCATCTCGTTGGGGGTCTTCCTCTTTTTCTCTGACCCTCCATCTTACCCAGCATGACATCCTTCTCCAACCACTGTTCCCTCCTGACAATATCTCCAAAGTACGAGAGACGAAGTTTAGCTATCTTGGCCTCCAAGGAGCACTCTGGCTGTACTTCTTCCAAAACAGATCTATTGGTTCTTTTGGCAGTCCATGGCACTTTTAGTATTCTCCTCCAACACCACAACTCAAAGGCATCAATTCTTCTACGATCCTCCTTACTCACTGTCCAGCTTTCGCATCCATATGAGGTTATTGAAAATACCATGGCTTGGGTCAGTCCTCAAGCTGACATCTCTGCTGTTCAACACTTTAAAAAGTTCCTGTCAGCAGATTTGCCTAATGCAATACGTCGTCTGATCTCTTGACTGCTGCTGCCGCGAATGTTGATAGTCGATCCAAGAAGAATGAAGTCCATGACAACTTCAATCTTTTCTCTGTTGACAAGAATGTTGTTTATTGGTCCAGTGGTGAGGATTTTTGTTTTCTTGATATTGAGACGCAATCCATACTGAAGACTGTGTTCTTTGATCTTCATCAGTAAATGGACAAATGAGTTAGATAATATTGCTAGAAATGAATCCCAATGCCGTGTAAAAGACACTCGGTGAGACTAAATTACCTTGGCAAAACAAAATTTACTCCTGCAGGAGGGTCCATGCGTATAGTTTAATGTCTTGGATTTTTGGCTCTGAATGTAAGTTGAATACATATAATGAAATGATACAGCAACAACAAAATTATTTTCTGATTTAAACCAGGCAGTATCCCCCTATTATGTTGGAAGAGAGAGAACTCTTGATCGGAGAACAGGTTCCACATGAGCTTAATTAAGTGTTCTGAAATTCACTTTCTTTCCAAATGTTATCCATAGTTTGTTAGAATCTACACAGTCAAATCCATTTACATAGTCAATAACGCACAAGGAATCCTAGTGTGGTGCTGCAGGATAAGCACTAGAGTACTAACTACAAGTTCAGCAATTTAAGCCCAGCAGTTGCTCCTTGGAAGCCCTATACAGGGTCCCTATAAGTAGGAACTGACTCGACTGCACTTAACAGCAACAACAAACATCATTCTAGTATCCTCTCATCTGATTTCAGCAATAAGATCCCACATTTTCTGCACTGGCCTGAATTTTTGTCAGTTCCTGTCATTGTACTTTTGTGACTGTGTTTGAATTAGCTTCAGTAAATTTTTGTGTGCGTGTGATATTAATGATACTGTTCTTTGATTTCAGCGTTCCATTGATTCAGTTTCTTTGGAACAGACACAAATGCGCAGCTTTTTCATTGGGTTGATCAGATAAGCTCTTTTCCAAGTTTCTTGACATAGAGCAGTGAGTTCTTTCAGTGCTATATCACTTTGTTGCAATATTTTAATTTGTATCCTGTCAATTCCTGGAGCCTTGTTTGTCACTAATGCCGTCAGTGCAACTTGGATTTCTTCCTTGAATACCATCATTTCTTGGTCATATGCTATCTATTGAAATGGTTGGACATACAATAGTTCTTTTTTTAAAAAAAAATGACTGTACTCTTTCAATCTTCTTTTGATTTTTCCTGTGTCATGCAGTGGTTTTCCCATAGAATCCATCAGTCTTTCAAATTGAGGCCTGAATTTTTTCTTGAGTTCATTCACCTTGGGAAATGCTGAGAGTATTTTGGTTTTCTAACTCCAGATCTTTACATATTTTATTATCATACTTTACTTTGTCTTCTTGAGCTGCTATTTGAAATTTTCTTTTAAGTTCTTTTCATCATTTCTTCCATTCATTTTAGCAACTTCAAGAGCAAGTTTCAAGGTTTTTCTAACATCCATTTGGTTTCTTTTTCAGTCGTGTTAATGCCTTTTTTATGTGTGATGTTCTTGATATCATCTTAGAAATCTGGTCTTTAGTCATTTTTTTTTCAATGTGTCAAATCTATTCTTGACAATAATTCTAAATTCAGGTAGGATATAGTCCAGTTCATATTTTGGCTCTTGATTAATTTTTTAGTTTTCTTCAGCTTTAGCCTGAACTTGTATATGAACAATTGATGATGTATTTAGCATTTGGCCACTGGCCTTGTTTTGTCTGAGATAATTGAGCTTCTTCAATGTGCAGCCAACAACAAAGTATAATGCAATTTTGTCTATATTTTCTTTCTTTTGAACATCAATGATAAAATTATACATACCTTGTTTAATCTGCTAAACTTTACAATTTAAGAGATAATATTATGTAGATCAACTCATTTCACCTAGTTTTAGAATATCATCAATTAATGGAAATACTAGGCCAAAATCTGTGCTGGGGTTTCTAAACTTCAGTATATATATATACTTGTTTTGTTTTGTTTTTTGTGCAAAATTGTTTGGAATGCTACTGGTTCGTGGCCAATCATACTTCATCCTTCAACTGAAATACGTACTCCAGCTGGGATTGATGTTTCTTTTCATAGGACAGATCATAACTTGGATGGAATTTTTAAAATCTACTTGCCAATAAAAAGAAAGACAAACAAAAGTGTGCTAAGAGGCCCTCTTTCTAAGAGAAGCAACATTCTGTCAAGATAGTAAAACAGTTAATATTGAGTCATACTTGGTATAAGTGGTGTAGTGAGTGGCATCAAATAAACACTGAATCTATCAATTCACTGATCTATTGATAGATAGATATCCCTGACAAGTAGAAGACACAGTAATGCAGTGTTCTACTTGATGTCTAGGAGCTCTGGTAGTGTAGTGGTTACGAATCGGGCTGCGAACCTTAAGGTCAGCGGTTCGAAACTACCAGCCGCTCCGCGGGAGAAAGATGAGGCTTTCTACTCCCGTAAAGATTTACACCCTCGGAAACCCTGTACAGGGTCGCTATGGGTCGGAACCGACTCGACGGCACTTAACAACAACAACAACAACTTGATGTCTGTTTAAGCATCTTATTACTCTATGATGGATCAAAACAACAACAACAAAAGAAGTTGAAGTAGGAAATTAGTACATTTGTGAAACAACACAAGGAAAGGTATGAATATGTTGTCAGTGTATATTTTCCCACATCACTGCATTTAATTTGATCAGATCAATTTAATTCGCTGTTTTTTTTGTTTTTTTTTTCTCTTTAAGGACAATAAAATAATATCTGATTTTCTTAAATTTGTATCATGTCTACTAGTACAAATTAGTTTATATTTTTTCAGTAAGAATATTTTTATAAAGATATTGCTTAGTCATATGATGTGGACTTTAATCCTCAATTTCCTATCAGAATACTACTTCTGAACAAAACAGAGATTTTGTTAGTGATTTGCTCGAGTTAGGAAAATGAACAGCATAAACATATAATGGTTGTTTTTAGGTGCCATCAGATTGATTTTGACCCATAGTGACCTTATGTACAACAAAACGAAACACTTCTTGGTCCTGTGCCATCCTCACAACCATTGCTATGAGCCCTTTGTTGGAGTCATTGTGCCAAGTTATCTTATTGAGGGGCTTCCTCTTTTACTAAGCATGATGCATTTCTCTAGGGTCTAGTCTCTACTAGTAACATATCTGAAGTACATGCCATTCTCATTTTTAAGGAGCATTCTGGTTGTATTCCATCCAAGAGAGATTCTTTGGGAGTTCATGGTATATTCAATACTCTTAGCCAGCACCATAATATAGCTGATGTACCTTTTGAAAAGACATAATCATAAAGCCATTAGGATGCAATATTTGGGATCTAAAATGGGCCAAGAAAAGATGACAAAATATGTTTAAAGGAAATACATTATTTGAAAGAAAAGATATAAAGAAAATTGGAACTAAAAAAGGATTGAAATGAAAGAATGGAGAAAACAGATTAAAGCAAAGAGGACAATGTTGTTAGGTGCCATCACATAGGTTCCAATTCATAGCAACCCTGGTACAACACAATGAAACACTGACTAATCCTGTGCCAACCTCACAATCCTTGCTATATTGGAACCTATTGTATAAGTCAGTGTGAGTTCATGACATTGACAACCTTCAATTTTATCACAAACCCTCTACTTTATTAAGTCTCAAGTCCTTCTCCCTGGACTGGTCTCTCATGATAATGTACCCAAAGTATGTAAGATGAAATCTCACCTCCTTGCTTCTAAGATACATTCTGTCTTTAACATTTTCCAAATTCAGTTTATCCTTTCTTTTGGCAGTTAATAGATCCATCAAAAAGAGAGTATAATAAAAGAAATAAATGCGGATTAGTAAAAAAGTATTGCTATCCTTATTTTGATGCCACTCTAATGAGACTAAGTCAAGTGTATTACTGAGAGAATTTGTCTGCTCTACTAAACACAAATATCAAAATGAAAAACTATTCTTTCGTGACATAGCCTTCACCAAATCAATGCATTTCTGAAGTGAACGTTTCAATAGCTCTATCCCTTGTCCAAATAATTTTGTGGTCTTTAGTTTGTTGTAGTGGGTTGGTGATAAAAAGGTACATCAGTAATACTATAAAACAAAATTCAGCATCATCTTAAAGATGAAAAGTAATGTCTTAAAACCGATGGCTTCAAAAGATATTTTACATAAATGTCTTGCAACCTGACCTCAAAGTCAGCAAACCTGGCAGAGATTTTAAGGATGTGAAAGCTTTGTGTGTGTATATTTGTGTGTGTGTGTGTATGTGTTTTAGAGCAAAGGTAGCATTGGAAGAGGGTAGATGTAAGACCACAAGTGCTGATGAAAGTGTTGAAAATTTGGTGAATTTTTTTCCCCATATTTACCTATCATCACAGTGTAACTTCCATAGTGATACTTTTATTTTAATAATGAAAATTTGCTTATTTGTTGCTAGGCACCATCGAGTCAACCCAGACTCATAGTGAACCCATGTACAACAGAATGAAACACTACCCAGTCCTATTCTATCCTCATAATCATTGCTATGCTTAGGCCCATTGCTGCGGCCACTATGCCAACCCATGTAGTTGGGGATCTTGCTCATTTTTGCTAACCCTCCACTTTATCAAGCATGATGTCCTTCTCCAGGAAATGGTCCCTCCTGATAACATGTCTGAAGTATGACAGATGAAATCACACCATCCTTGCTTCTAAGGTGCATTCTAACTATATTTCTTCCAACACAGATTTGTTTGTTCTTCTGGCAGTCCATGGCACTTTCAATATTCTCCAGCACTACAATTCAAATGCATTGGTTTGTCTTTCTTATCCATTGCCCAACTTTCACATGTATGTAACACAATTAAAAATACTATGGCTTGGGTCAGGTGTACCTTAGTCCTCAAACTGATATCTATAAACAGGTCTAGTACAGCAGATTTGCCTAATGTAATATATCATTTGATTTCTTGACTGCTGCTTCCATGAGTTTTTATTGTGGATCCAAGTAAAATGAAGTCTTTGGCATTTGTTTACAGGTACTTTTAAACTCCCATCATATCAACTTTGCTAGTATCTTTACAACTATCCTTAGACAACCAGTCAAACGCAAGATTTTCTTATGGATCAGAATATAACTTCAATACAAAAATGTTAAAATCTTTTAGCTGATGGAATTTAATGAGGAGGAAAACAATGTTAGGAAAGTGGGAATTTCAAGTGAATAAAAAATGTTTCTAAAATAATTTAGGTCATTTCCTCAATGAGAAGGATGTACCAAATTGTGTGCTAAAGCAATTATTTAAAAATTATCATATATACTGCTGAAAATGATGCTAGTGATGATTAAACAGACAGAAACAATGGTCCATAACTTACCTTATCCATTCTAATGAAAATCTTGAGAACCACCCGCCTTTCCAGTCTTTATAGAACAAACAAAAATATATGCCAGGGCAACACAATGGTCCTGCATGTGATGAATGTCAATGGAAATAAGACATAATGATTAATGTTCTTCACTCCACCTGGGCTTAAAGTGCTGGCTCTATACAGATTTCTGTATGAAAACTTAAGTGGCAGGGTATAAAGCACTGACTCTGTTAACTGATTGACTGTGTAAACCTTAGGGAAGTCTTTTTTTTAAGTCTCAGTTCCTCATCTGCAAAATGAAGAGATTATAAAAGAAAATGAGATAACAGATTGCAAAATTTCCATAAATATGCAAGTTTTCTGTCTCTATAACTTTACTTTGCTTAACTGTTTAATTTCTTGTGTTGAAAGGTTAATTTATGTAGATTTTTTTTCCTATTAAAATTAGCAATCTACAAGTAATTATTATTTGATTTACATTTCCTACTTCTATAGGATCAAAAATTAGTGTTCTCATGATTAAATGGTCATAGTATTTTTATATTTTATTTGTGGAATAATATAAAGTTGCATTTATAAATGTCATGTGAACACTTGAAAGAAAGTGTTTCTTTATTTTAACAATATAGAAATTAATGTATCTTTTTGATCCACTTAATAGCTCATTTAGACCTATTTAATATTTTGTTTTTATCTTATTGATTCCTTAGAGACTGAGAAACATGATTTAAATTTCATCTTCCTACTAAAATGTAATCTTTTGTTAATTGTACATCATGAAAAGTTTGCTTTATGCATTTATATTCTATTCAGTAACATGTATATAATGATGTCTTGGTATAGTGCTGTTTGTAATATGCCAGACTGCAAAACAATTTTAACTGCAAGGTTGTCAGTTCAAACTCACCAACTGCTCCTCGGAAACCCTATACAGGATCGTTATGGGTCAGAGTCGACTCAATGGCATTTAACAACAACATGAATTATATATAATCTTTATTAAATTTACCATTTATTATTAATATAGCTATCTTTTTGTCATATTGCAGTTTGGTATATTACTTGATTTGGCTCTTCTAGCTATTGTTTTTGTAACTTCCATCAAATGATTAGGTTGTTGTTAGTGTTGTCGAGTTGGTTCTGAATCATAGTGACCCTGTAGAGGGTTTATGAGGATCAGCTGGTGGTTTTGAACTGCCAACCTCGTGGTACAAACTGATCTTGAATTCCTGGGCATATCCTATAATGGTATACCAGGACTCCAGTTGTCAGTTAGGATTATGCAAATTTGAGGAGATTGTGGCCCACCAGGAGGATTGGATAGTTTATTAATGATGTGAAAAGGGGCATGGCTTGTAGGAAAGAGGCCATGCAGATAAAATGTATGGAACCCTAACAAGGTGTGCATTGGTCAGTTTTTCATCCTTACAGGCTTAAAATGAGCCCTGCCAGAGGCAGAGAGAAGGGATTTTACTAACATCAAGAGAGAAGAACCAGAAAAGGTTACTAACATCAAGAAAGAAGAACCTTCAGACCCGAGAGTCCTGAACTGAACCTCCTTAATCCAGGGGACAGAAAACTGTGACACCAGAGAAGATGAAGTGGTGGCAGCTTTGGCAACAGAATCCGGAGACTGTCAGGAGATGGCATGGTGGACTTCAGGACACATGGAATGAGAAAAGTGAATGACTTCTGGGTTAGGGTTACTGGTGGAGTGGGGTGTCTTTGAGCACTTATTGTTGTTAAGTGACTGTTGTTAAGTGTCTATTCCAACTCATAGCGATGCTGTATAGGGTTTTCAAAGAATGGCTGGTGTGTTTGAACCACCGATCTTGTGGTTCAGACTGACCATTTGGTCCAGTGCTTGTCCTACACTGTCACAGCAGGACTCTATTAGCAGAGCTTAAAGAACTTTCTAACTGTTGGCTGCAGACAATGGGACCAGGCCAAGGGGTCATGTTCAGAAAGAGGTGTACCTTCAGACATAGAAGAGAAGAGATTTTTCTGGTCAAAGAACTGTTTTCTGAGCAATCCTGATCCCAAATAAACTCCCTGTATATATATAGTCTGTGAATTCTGTGTAGCCATTGCAACAAATTACTAACTCCAGCAAAGGTGTAGAGAGTAGTGTGTCAGGGATGGTTGGTGCCAGAATTAGTAATAAGTTTGGAATGTGGATGCATATTTGACCTCCACCTCACAGAAACTGATTTTAGGTGGTTGGTTTTCATTCCCCTTCCTTTATGTGAAATTAGAGGAGGTCAGATGCTACTCAACGCTATTTTTATACTTATTTATGGTGCTTTTTAATTCAATTTTTAATTTCAATTTTTACTTTGAATAAAATTAATATTTCTACCCAAACTTTCTTTATAGAGCATTTGCTACAAAATGTTACATAATTGCTTACTCTTTCTTTTAGATTAAATGTGTCCTTCCCAAATCCTAATTTATATGCCTGTGTTCCTGTGTTTATGCTATCCAAATCATTAAAGCCAAATCTACTTTGAGGAGGAAGCTCATCCCTGGTTTAAATTTGAGGGCCTTCCAAACTGAGGAGCTTATCTTCAGATACTATATCAGAAAATGCTTTGCTGCGATTCTTAAGTTTTTCATTGACTAATCCATTAGATTATCCACAATACATGCACATGGAGGCAGCAGCCGAAAAATGAAATGA
>NW_006408706.1:4438710-4497495 GCF_000296735.1 Chrysochloris asiatica
GGACTCAAGTGTGGCATGGTAGTGAGGTTGGCCCAGGTCCCTATGGTCCCTATGAGTCCCTAGGAGTCCCTATGGCCTATGGTCCCTATGAGTTGGTGTGGCACTGTGGGTTAATGTGTCAAACAGCAAAGCCGTTTGAATTGGCAAGGTTGTTGGTTTAAGCTCACCAGCTGTTCCTTGGAAACCCTATACGGGGTTGGTATGGGTTGGAACCGATTCGATGGCACTTAACAACAACAACACAAGCCATAGAGTGTGTGTCACTGTGGGTTAATGCGTCAGACTGCAAAGCCATTTGAACTGCAAGGTGAGCAGTTCAAACTCACCAGTTGTTCCTCATAAACCCTATACATGGTTGCTATGGGTCAAAATCAACTTGACAGCACTTCAACAAAAGCAACACAAGCCATGGTATTTTCAGTTGCCACATATGCATGTGAAAGTGGACAATGAATAAGGAAGACCACAGAAGAAATTGATGTAGTTGAATTATAATGTTGGCAAAGAATAGTAAAAGTACCATGGATTGCCAGAAGAACAAACAGCTATCTCTTGGAAGAAGTTCAAGCAAAATGCTCCTTAAATGCCAGATGGCCAGCCTTCATTCATCTATCATACTTCAGGCATGTTATCAGGCAGACCCATCCCTAGAGAAGGACTTCGGGCTTTGTAAAATGGAGGACCCTTCCACAAAATGGAAGACTCCAATGAGATGGGTTGACACAATGGCAGCAGTGGTGAGCTCAAATATAACAATTGTGAGGATGACGTGGGACCAGACAGTGTTTCATTCTGATGTGCATAGGGTTGCAAGGAGTTGAAACCATTTCAATGGCACCTAAAAACAAGTAAAACCAGAAACTAAATCCATTGCTATGAAGTTGATTCCAACTCATAGCCACCTATAGGAGAGAGAAGAACAGATCTATAGGGTGTTCAAGACTATAATATTTTCTTGAAACAAACTGCTACATCTTTCTCCCATGGAGTGACTGGTGAGTTTGAACTGCCAACATTTTGGTTAGCAGTGGAGCATGTAAGTATTCCTATATATCTGTTCTTTTCTATTCTGCAGTTTATTTTGTTATTTGTTCATTATCTGTCTTCTGTCAGTTAGAATGTAAGTTCCATAAGAATGTAAATTAAGTACCCTATTGCCAAAGCTAAGAATAATTTCTAGCAGAGACTTCTAAGGATTTCTTTCTTTCTTTCTTTCTTTCTTTCTTTTTTTTTTAATAAATGAATTTGAAATACATTTTGGTCTCTGTGGCTCAAGCTGTCTTCTCAAAATCAACTTGACCAAGAAATCTGTTCTTTGAAAATAAAGCTAGTTCTACATTTAAGTTTCTATGCATTTTTTTTATTTATTTACAAGTTTTTTAGCCCTATATATGAAAGAATTATGATTACTGAGTACCTTTGGGTCCCCCCAAAAATGTGAATATCACAAATAAATATTAGCCAAAGCCAGCAATGCTGTTGGAAAAAGGTTGGGTGGCAGAATTGGCATCTAGTAGATTCATTTTCTCTCACAACTTTGATAATTATGCATATTCACCAGCCACTCCTCAGAAACGCTGATCACTATAAGTTGGAACCTACTCGATGACACTTAACAACAACAGTTGTACTTCAGAGTTAAGGAACTATACATCCTCATTTTTTAATATGAGGGTAAATAAAAAAATTATTGATACTAGGGTTCATAATGGAGTCCCGGTATGACATTGTAGGTTAATGCTCTGGACTGCAAGGTCGATGGTTCGAGCTCACCAACTGATCTTTGGAAACTTTATGCAGGGTCACTATGGGTCAGAACCGACTCAATGTTCTTTAGCAACAACAACAAAAGGGTTCATAAATGCATGTGCTTATTTCAAGCAAAGTGTGTCTCTACATACTTCTGCAATAAGTGGATGACTGTAGACAAATTCTTTCAGGAATCTTCTTGTCTTAGTCTCCTTAGAGTGTCCTCACAAAAGGTCCAGCCAAAGCTTACAAGAACATCTGAGGGGCCAGTAAATTCAAGGTAGAGAGGTCAGCTCAGATTATGGAAGCCATTATTGGGATTCTGAAAGGGGGATCGTGACTGATATTTTTGAAGAAAACAAGATAATCATGGAGTTTTAAGAAAACTGAAAACCACATTGGTTAGGAAAAAAGCACTGAGGAATTTTTTTTTTTCCCTTCATGACAATGTATCTGCTCATTCTTTCAGGGTATCAAGGGCTGTCCTACAAAAATTTTCTCGGTAAACCTTACCCCATCCATCCTAGAGTCTTCATCTTTTCCCTTCACCTCCCTTTATGTTACCCAAACTTAAAGAACATTTTTAAAGAACACAATTTGAAAAGGTAAATACTGTTAACTGATGGTACATGGAAGGATTTGCAATCACTGTAACAAAATGAAGTATATGATTTGTTGAATATAAAACTGATGATCTTCTTTGTAAACATTCAATTCACAATAAGAAGTTTATGGGGAAAAAAAATACAATTTGAATCCCTCACAGATGTCAAAATTACCTTTGTTATACAATGCAAAGGGTGTAGAATTCTACGGGAAGGGTTCGAGTGGTGAAAATATCACCTTCATAAACCCAGATGGAGGATATGTCACTAAACAATAATTTCATATTTTGAATGATTCTATGATTTTGTGGCGTCATGCAGTGGCTTCATAAGATACGCACTGGGCTGTGAACCAGAAGGACAGTGGTTCAAGCCCACCAGTTGCTCCATGGGAGAAAAATGATGATTTCTGTTGCTGTACTGATTTACAGCCGTGAGAATCCTATAGTGATGATTATATGCCACTGAGTTGATTCCAATGTATAGCTATCCTGTATGGGTTTCCAATACTATAAATCTTTACAAGAATAGAAAGCCTCAACTTTCTTCTTCAGAACATCTGGTAGATTCAAACTACTGACCTTGCAGTTAGCAATCCAGTTTATAATCCATTATGTTACCAGGGCTCCTTTGGAAACCTTATACAGGGGTGCTGTGAGTTGGAACTTACTCGACTGCACTTAACAACAACAACATGATTTTGAAGCAATGTTTTTTTTTTTTACTTACCTCATATTTTTCATATTTTCTAAAACCATTGTGCATGATTCTAAAATCATTGTGCACGGTGGTGGTATGCCATGGAGTCAGTTCTAATTCATAGCGACCCTACATTGGGTTTCCGAGGCTGCAAATCTTTACCAGGGAAGAAAACATCATCTTTCTCCCATGGAACAGCTGATAGTTTCTAACTACTTACCTTGAGGTTCACAGCCCAATTGGTAACCACTATGTTACCAGACTTCTTTAGATACTACATAGGGAATAATATACTCTATTGATACATAATTCTAAAACCAAGGAGACAAGACATCTTCTTTAGGTAACAATATGTTCCAATTAGCATGTTGAAGAGATGTCCATAGTGTAGTTCATAGTGACCTTGTCTGAATGTTGTTATATGAGGAGGCTTAAAGATGTTTGTGGAAAAAATCCATTATCTTTCCATTCAATTTTTACACAAATTGATTTAAGTTCCCTCATACACATTTAATAAATAAAGAACACTTGCTTGGGTAGATTTGAAACAAATTCCAATTTGATTCAAATCAGACTCAAAAAATAATATGACAAATGTGTTAACTCAACATTGTTGTTGTTGTTAAGTGCAGTCAATTCAGTTCCAGCTCATGGCAACCCAGTAAAGGGTTTCTGAGGAGCAGCTGTTAACGCTTGCACTGTAGACCTTGCAGTTAGAAATCTAGTCTGAACTCCATTATAGAGTATCAAATCATTTGCACTGATCCCTGATAAAATCAAGTGTATTAATTTATTTAAAAATATGTACTGATTTCAGTTACTAGTTTAAATACCAGCAGCATGGTGTAGAGCTCAAACATACATGGTTCCTGACAGATTTTATGGCTCAAGGGAGCCTGTTTAATTCTCAATTGACTCTTATTTTCTCCTCTAGTCACATTTCAAAAATTTTCTTAATCTCAAAAATTTTATAGAAACACTATATCTTTTCATATTGCTCATTTATTTTCGGTTCTGCAAATCTTATTTTAGAGCAGGTGTGGCCTTTACAGATGGATTCTCATAGAATTTCCAATAAATTATTGTTTTATGACATAAAGAATATGCATACTCTTTGAATATATAAAAAATGTAATTTCCTTTTCTGTTGTTATTTTATGCTGAATCCATATTTATACTTAAAACACAGGCATACCTACATAACTTCATTTAAACAGAAGGTCTAGTATTCATGCTTCCCCATGGATTTGTCTTACCCCTTATTTGAACTTTCCTCATTCTCATTACACTCACTTTTTCTGAATTTTACTTATTCATTAGATCCCTTCTTGTGGCTAGAACTTGAGCAGATTTATCTGTCCGCTTAGCCTCTAAAGCACTTATAGTGCATTCCATGTGGTCATTTGGCATGTACTTGGGCCGAGGGACTATTGTTTGTTACTGTTCTTCACAGTTACCTTCTATTTACCATGCAATTATCATATTTTAAGAGGTTTAGGAAGAAAATGTCTCTAGTGCCTTCCAAAAGATATAAATTTGAAATAATTCACATAGTTTGATTAAAAAGTTAAATGTATTTGATTTCAAATAGCTGGAACATGATAGAATAAAGCCTTTTTCTTACTGGAAAAAAGTAATCATGAAGATATATTTTATACATAGTCATAATCCTTTTCTTATTTGTCCCTGATAATATACATATGTTGCAGTGATCAGTGATCTAGACTATATTGTGTATTCCCAAAACATATATTGAAATCCTGGACTCTGTACTGGTGTGAATATGTAGGATAAGCACTGGACCCCAAGGTCGGTGGTTCAAACTCAATAGCCACTCCTTGGAACCCCTATACAGGCGTGGCTATGAGTCAGACCCAACTCAACTGCCCTTAGCAACAACAGCAAACCTTTAGAGGAGATCTTGTATGGGACTAGAATATTCTTTATTATATTAATTATGCCATATCTTAAAGGAGCTCTGGTAGCGTAGTGATTATGAATCGGGCTGCAAACCTCAAGGTCAGCAGTTCGAAACTACCAGCTGCTCCGTGGGAGAAAGATGAGGCGTTCTGCTCCCATAAAGATTAACAGCCTCGGCAACCCTGTGCAGGGTCGCTATGAGTCAGAATCGACTCCACGGCACATAGCAACAAAGATTCGCAGCCTCTGAAATCCCATGCAGGGTCACTATGAGTCAGAACCGACTCTACAGTACTTAACAACAACAACAACAACGTAGAATAGGCCCTAAGGCTACTCACTTCTGAGTTATAAAAAGCACAGAAAAGGCACAGAGACACACACAAAGGGAAGACAGATTCCAAGTAATGCCAAACATTGATAGCAGTCATGACAAACTAGAAGACATGACCATGGAAGGTACTGACATGACTGAGACACTAATTTGGATTTTCAATGAGAAACCTTTATGTTCTGTAAATCCACACACTTGTGATAGTTCTGTTTTGATAGCAGTAGATAACTAAAACAGTATATATTCCCTCTTAAAGAAATGCAAATTGTTTTGAAAGAACAGATGCTGGTGTAAATGGACAAAATGATGCCATAAGAAATTTAATTTCAGTGGAATTTCAGGCTTAGGTGGCCAGAACAGTTTGGGGTTATTCCAAGAGAGAGCTCCATGTTTTCCTTAATAGGATTAAAACAACATATTCATAGTTGTTAATGAATACAACACTGGAAGAGTTCACTTGTCTATGCCAAGAAATTTGGAAGACAACTACCGAATTCTTATTTGTGCCCATTCCAAAGAAAGGTAATCCAACATAAAGCAGAAATTATTGAGCAATCTTTAATATACATGCAAGAAAAGTTTTGCTAAAGACAATTCAAAAACAGTTCCAGCAGTTCATTGAGAGGGAACTGTCAGTAATTCAAGCAAAATTCAGAGAACATAGAATAAGGGATGTTGTTTTTGATGTCAGATGGGTCTTGGCTGACAGCAGAGAATACCAGAAAGATGTTTGTGTTTTATTAACTCAGTGAAGGCATTCAACTATTTGGAACATAAAAAAAATGTGAATTACAATGAAAATAATGGGAATTTCAGAACACTTAATTGTGTTCATGCAGAATTTGTACACAGACCAAGAGGCAGTCCTTGAAACAGAACAAGGGAGTATTGAGTGATTTAAAATAGGGAAAGGTGTTAGTCAAAGTTATATCTTTTCACCATACTTAATCATTCTGTATATTGAGCAAATAATCTAAGACCGTGCTGTATGAAAAAGATTGCTGAATCTGGATTGGAGAAAGTCTCCTTAGCAACTTGCAATTTGCAGTTGACACAACCATGTTTTATGAAAGTGAACTGAGGAATTGAAGTGCTCACTGATGAATCAACTCAATGACAGTGGATATGGTTGTCTTTTTTTGTTTTATTTTACCTGTGTGTTGTAGGAGGGGGCTTCAAATGGTTACTGAGAAAATTCCATTATCTTTTAATTCCATTTTCCCATGAAATTTTTGAAGCTCCTTGTATAATTATGTGACATATTATGTCCATTCAGGAAACACCTCACCACATATATGTCCATGATCCCATTTGAGTTTAGAAATCTCTGTTGGAGAACAAGACATAGTAGACCTAACCACATGTAGCAAATGCAACAAGTTCCTGCACACAACCTATTTTATTTCTCTTGTTTACAAAGCAATTGTGCTGACAAGTATATAATGATTCAGTATATGAATAACCTATAGTACACGTGTCTTGATAGTCATAATATTAAACACTTACTCCTGGTGTGACACTGTGGGATAAATACTGGACTGTGAACCACAGGGCTGGCAGTTCAAATCCACTAGCTGCTCCTCAGACACTCTGTACAAGGTCATTATGAGTCAGATCGGACTCAATGGCATTAACAACAACAACAACATGCTACTGGTTTATGTAAGCACTGTACTATGCTGTATGTACTTTCTTATCATTATTTTAATGTGGTTTCCCTACTTGCAAATAAACATTTACCGTATTACAGTGTATGCTTTGACTTGCAGGCAGCATCATTCAATCTTGTGAATTGCACATCTCTGAAGTGTTGTAATATTATCTTTGTTTAATTTTCTTTAGGAAATATTACCACAAAATGCATCATGACTTTGAAACTCAGCAAAATCAGTGTTAGTGCTAGCAGCAATAAAAGGCAAAAAATAAAAGTCTAGATTTGGAAATATAACAAAAGATTATTAATCAGCATGCAGTGAATGGTATTACTCATAATTTAAGCACATTAAAACAATGTCCAAATCACATAATGCAATATTTCACAGAACATGTAGACATTAGGCAATGCATGATTGTATATACTTACAATGCATTGTTGTTTTTGTTAAGTGCCGTCGAGTTGCTATTGGGCACAATGCAGTATACGCTCTCAAACACAACACACATGCATATATAAAATACATATATATGGGTTTTTTGTGTCTGTCTTTTGTTTATAAACTTCGCGTTTGCCTCATATATATAAGTGGAAAAGATACTAACTCTAGTCCTAACTGAAAGAACTCTGGTAGTGTAGTGGTTACAAGTTGCCAAAGTTAGCAGGTGGAAACTATCAGCCATTTTTCAGGAAAAGATGAGGCTTTCTGCCCTGGTAAAGATTTACAGCCTCAGAAACCCCTTATAGGGTCGATATGAGTTGGAACCGACTCCACAGCACACCACCACCACCAATCTGATAGGAATCCCAGCAAAGAGGCTTTAAAAGTGTGATGAATTATAAGGCGTTTCAAGAGAAATCATTGAATTCATTATTAGTCACTGCTTGAATGAATTAGTAAATGTCTTACATTTGAACAAAAAATGAAAATAGAGAATTAACTATTACATTGCATTAGTTAACCTTGAAAATTGGAGTAACTTGTCTTAAGGACTCAGATAACCAATTAACAAAAAGTGGCTATTTTTTTCTCCTTTAAATAAATAGCTGGAATCTTGAAAGCTTCTGATCATGTGGAGCTATGGAATTTCAGGGGAAATAGAGAGCTTGTTATCTTACAATTCTTCATATTTAAAAATAATGATGGCCTGTGGTGTAATAACACAGTACCTGCATGCTGATCATCTAACGAGAGGACCAGCAGTGTGGCTAAAGTGGGAAAGTGCTACTAAAACGCATCTCCTTGATTGCTTTTCAAAGGTATAGAGAGTTTCAGAATCAGAGCATCTGCCTATTATTTGGAAGTTTTCAGAAGTCAAATTTGTATTAAAAATTTTTTTTAGGGATCATAGATACTACTGTCAAGATCAATTTATCAATGCCATTTATCCATGATATATGCATGATATGTATATAGATATATATACATTATATACAACAGTCATGCAAAAAGTTCATGAAAAAATGCATTATCTTTAAATTTCATTTTTCAATGAGCTTTTTGAAGCCCCCTTATACTGTAGTAACTTTTGAAAGAACAGTAGTTTGTCAGACTACTCTGATTATTTGCTCAGCATACAGATTAGGCTAAGTATTATACTTAATTCACCATTCACCTGTCATACTGCTGCTATACTGTTGTATTCTTTCACCATAATTATTCAACTTGTATGCTGAGTCTGTAATTTGAGAAGCTGGATTATATGAAGATGATACAACCTTGCTAGCTGAAAGTGAACAGGAATTAAAATACTGATGAAGATCAAAGACCACAGCCTTTGTAAATAAAACAAAATTCCTCACCACTGTCACACATCATTGTAAATAAAATGAAATTCCTCATCACTGGACCAATAAATAACATCAAGATAAATGAAGAGAAGGTTGAAGTTATCCATGACTTCATTTTGCTTAGATCAATCATCAACACTCAAGGAAGCAGCAGTCAAAAAATCAAATGACGCCTTGTATTAGGAAATTCTGCCACTCAAGACCTCGTTGAAGTGTTCAAGAGCAAATATGCCAGTTTGAGGACTAAGGTAAGCCTGACCCAATTATTTTTAATAACCTCATATACATGTAAAGTTGGTCAGTGAATAAAGAAGATCTTGGAAGAACTGATGCATTTGAGTTATGGCATTGGAGGAGAATATTAAAAGTACAATGGACTCAGACAAATGTAAAAACCTTCCCTAAAAGCCGAGACTGTAAATTCCAAAAAGGCAAGTCCCCCCCATCCAAAAAAAAGCTAGAGAGGATAGAGAGAAACACTGTAAACTGATGATATATGGAGGGGATAATAATCAATGTAATGAAACAAGCTATATGAATGGTTGAATGTGAAGCTGATGATGTGCCCTGTAAACTTTCACTCAATCCAAAATAAAAACATTTAATTAAAAAAAAAAAAAGTACAATGGACTGCCAAAAGAATAAATAAATGTATAAGAAGAAATATAGCAAGAATGTTCCTTAGAAGCCAGGATGGCCAGACTTTGTTTCTCATAGTTCAGACATGCTATCCAGAAAGACCAATCCCTGGAGAAGGACATTGTTCTTGGTAAAGTGGAGGGTCGGTGAAGGAGAGGAAGACCCTCAACAAGATGGATCTACCTAATGGCATCACTGGACTCAAGAATCGCAATGACTTTAGATTAATGCTGGACCAGATAGTATTTTATTCTGCTGTACGTAAGGTCACTATTAGTGGTATGGTACTCAATGGTACATAACAACAATAACATTACAATTAATTAAAACAATTGAACCAATTTTGAAAAAGATAAAGGATACCCATACTGAAGTTTTAACCCACTCATTTAAAAAAAATAATAAAATATTTGGTAAACTTGATCAATTGGAAATGCGTTTAAATGGCTACACTCCGTAACACACATTTTTTTAGCATATTGATATATTTTTAAATAGAGAAATCAGATTATAAGTCAAATTTTAATTTTTGTGAAAGGATTGCTAAAGTAAATACTTCATTTTCTGACCTTTGTGCAATGAAGTTAGAAAATAATAACAAAAATATGAGAAAGTCTTCTGCAAAGATAAGGAAAATTTTCTAAATAAGAAATAAGACAAAGAAGAAATCATAATATTTTATAAAAGCTAGACTATATTTGAAGCGAAATAGCATTAGAAATGCTAAAATAGAAATATCTGGGTAGAACTAAAGGACATCTTAGAGATAAATTTATAGCCTTGCTTACTTGAGAAAATGATGAGTGCTGTAAGCATTCAAGTAAAGTTCAAAATAGAAAAGCATAATCAATTTAAACTAGTATACGGAAGAAAATACTAAAGATTAGGGCAGAAATTAATAAAATGTTTTGTGGTATAATCAATAAACTTAAAACTCTAGAAAGATTGATTGAGGAAAATGACAAAATTGACACACAAAAATATTAAAATGAAAAATGGCATACAAATAACTACAGATACTATAGTTTATAGATAGAAGACTATAAACAAATTATGGTAGCAAATTTGAAAACTTGAAAAAAGTAGTCATATACCTAGAAAAGTACAGGGAGTGCTCCCTGGAGGCCAGAATGGCCAGACTTCGTCTCTCATACTTTGGACGTATTGTCAGGAGGTACCAGTCACTGGAAAGAGATATCATATTTGGTAATGTGGAGGGTCAGAGAAAAAGAGGAAGACCCCAGCGAGCTGGATTGGCAAACTGGCAGCATCAATGGGCTCAAGTGTGGCAACAATTGTGAGGTTAGCCCAGGACCGGACAGTGTTTCATTCTGTTGTGCATAGGGTCGCAATGAGTCGATACTGACTTGATGGCACATAACAACAACAACCTAGAAAACTATTGTCCAAATTGTCTCAAGTGGAAATACAAAATATAAGCTATCACAACTTTTAAAGTATTGAATCTGAAAATTATTATTATTATTAACTTTTTATTGTAACGAGTGAAGGATAACAGATAATAGTAATAGTAAGATAACAGATAATAGTTATCTATTAGCTTTATCCTCAACCAGTTATAAGTTTTGCTTCATCTCAATTATTACAATCCCTCCCTGCAACAATAGTTACCCTGCTTCTTCCTGTTGGCTTCCCGTTTGCATCTTATATTTCACAAATCATCAAAGCAAAAATATTTGATGTACACATACAAAACAAAAAAATATATATTCATTTAAATGTCCAAAGGGCACATTTTGCAAGCCTGCCTCCTACCCATAGACACACAGCCTTTCTCAGTTCATGGGCCTAGAATGGCAGCTGCTCTATCTCTCCATGCCATTGCCTCTGCTACTGTCTGCCACTGTCACTCCCCTAGGTAGGGTTTCACTCTCCTCTCATGTTCTATCTTCTAGTTGGTTCTGGGATCCTCTGTCCCTGAAATGAAAGATTAACCACCACCAACCTACGAATCAGGCTGCAAACCTCAAGGTCAGCAGTTCGAAACTACCAGCTGTTCCTTGGGAGAAAGATGAGGCTTTCTGCTCCCGTAAAGATTTACAGCCTTGGAAACCCTGTACAAGGTCGCTATGAGTTGGAACCAACTCCACACACATAACAACCACCCCCCTTTTATGTATTCATTCTCTACAATTACAGTTGTGACCATCTCAATTAATCCTGCCAACAATTACTCACAATTGAATCATAAAATCCTATTACCATCATCCCCCCTCACCTTTCACCAGAATCCATATAGAAAAGAGGAAAATTATTCAGTGGGGATTCTACCTTACCCCTCATTTTGGAACTAAGCACATGCATGAAAACTTGTAAGCCAGCAATACGTGTCTTTGATGTTGCTGTTGTTAAGTGCCTTAGAGCCATATTTGACTCATAGTGATCCTGCATAGGGTTTCCAAGGATGCCTGGAACTGACCTTGTGGTTCAAATCGACCTTTCAGTCCAGTGCTTATCCTATAGTGCCACATCAGGACTCTCATTTTTGAAGGCCAATGTCTAGATTACCCAGCCATATCAACCCAGTTCACTAAGAAAACAAGCTTGATCCTTGTTATGAAGAATTCTTTCAGTTCAGTTGGAATTTTGAGCAACTACATTCATAAGCAAAAGTCGAGTTCATCAAATTGTAGCAATTTACACTTGATCACAGTATTCAGAATCTTTATCTGCATCTGGCAGGATTCTGATCATTAGCCATCCAAACTAGATCTAGCTGAAAATTTGTAACCCTTGCTAAAACTTTGCTTCTAAGTCTAGCATCCTTTTTTTTTAATTTCTCTTTCTTTTCCCAAGACAGGTTTTCCTCAAATGCTATCAGATAATATCATCATCAATTTTATGGCTACTTCCTGAGCTTGATACAGTTCTACTCAGAATTAGATACTATAGATTTCCATTTCTTTCTTGTAATTTGTATTATTTTCCCCCAATTATCTAGTATTCTCCACTCTAGGTTTGCTGTTTGTTCTAACCTGTAATGTAGGTTTTCACTCTGATGATATTTTCATTTCTCTTTTCTTCTCCTCTAAACTTTCTTCTTGAATATTTACATTTTACATGGTTGCCTACAAGTAGAAGACAATTAATTCCATGTTATTGTTGTAGGTGCTAATGAGTCAATTCTGATTCGCCGCAACTCTAAAAACTATAGAACCAAACACTGTTCATGTCTGCACCACCGTCACAATGATTGTTATATTTGAGCTCAATGATGCTGCCACTGTATAAATCCATCTCATTGGGGGGCAGGAGGGTCTTCCTCTTTTTTTCTGGCCCTTCATTTTACCAAGCATAGTGTCTTTCTCCAGGAATTGGTCCCTCCTGATAACATGTCCTAAGTATGAGAGACGAAGTTGAACATATTTTGGCAGTGCTTCTAGACTGAAGAAGACTAGGAAGGACTAGGAAGAAAGGTCTGGAAATATACTTCCACATCTCAATCATTGAAAACACTATGGATCACTATGGATTACAATGGTTCTATCCACAGCTGATCATGAGGATGCTGTAGGACCAGGCAGTGTTTTGTTCCTCATTATTAACGAGGCAGCCTTGATTCTGGGCTCAACTCAAAAATTATGTTCTCAATGAAGACTTCCCAGACCACCTTGTCTAAAAAAATCGGTCCCCAACCTTTCATTTCCATTTCCCTGTTTGTTTTTTGTTTTATTTTTTTTTTTTGCATATTACATATTGCTATCCAGTATTAATCTGTTGTTGTTGTTGTTGTTGTTGTTGAGTGCCATCAAGTCATTTCCAACTCATAGAGATCCTGTATAGAGTTTTCAAAGCTGTAAATCTTAGAAGGAACAGAAAATCTCATCTTTTTCCAACAGACTTGCTACTGGGCTTGAATTGTCCACCTTGCAGTTACCAGTTCAGTGCTTATCCTACAGAGCTACTGTGCTCCCAGTAACATGTATTATATTTTGCTTATTATTTGTCTCCTCCTGTAGATTGTGAAATCCCTGAAGAAAGGGTTACTTCTTCTTTGACTCACTTTTTATCTCCAGCACTAGGAGGAAACTTGGTTCCTGGTAGGTGCTGTTAATGGGCACCACTGTGTTTCACACAGAAACTTTCTTTACCTCAGTGGGATTATGAATAAAATATGCTTCTAGAACACAATGAAATAAATGAAGTTTCTTTTTCAAAAATATAAATAAGGTGTCATCTTTGGAAGAAAGAATATCCACATACATATTAAAAACATAAAGGTAAATCCTGTCTTCTATGTCAAAAATCACTCTCTGAACTGAAAGTCTTTGCTCTTGGAATCTTGATTAGCAATTCTGCCTTTACTTTCATTTTTTTTTTTTTTTTTTTCAAAACACTGAACACCTCAGATTGTAAATGTCTGTTTTTGTTAGGAAATAAATGCTTCTGTCAGTACTGCCAAATTCCAGAAAAAAATATCAAGGGAACAATGTTTTTCTATAACTTTTTATGCTTCCTGTGAAACAAAATAGAAGTAACATAGAAAGTATGGGTTGTTTTCAGAATTCATTATCCAGACATAAAGAAATTCAAATGGTAGGGAGCCTATATAATCTCTTCATTCTTACAGCATTAGGTTGAAGGACAAAGCCAGTAGTAACTTTTCTTTCTTTTCCTTGTACTTTTTCTGATGTTCCTTTAGAGAAAATCTAAAACAATGACCTTCTTAATGGCAATGCGAAATCTTCCTTTTAAATAAAGATACTGTGAAAAGTACAAATTTTCAAAAAGAAAATGAAGACTATCAGGATCCACACATTCACCTAAAAGAAAATCACAGTATGTAGTGGTGGATTTTGATCTTAGAAAAGTCAGAAGGAGTTGAATGATATTCATATATTTCTGAAACACACATCTCCTTTTCTTTGCATGCTGTACTGAAAAGAGCAAACTTTGAAACCAGACAAACTGAGATTTGAATCTCAGCTTTAGAGTTATACAGTCATCATCTAGGACAAACAGTTTTACTTATATGCGTCTTATTTTTACCACACTGTAAATTGTGCTCACCAGCATGTCATAGGACTATAAGGGGGCTTCAAAACGTCTGTGGAATTTTCCACAAAACTTATAGAACCCCCTAATACTTTGAACATTAAATTAGATAATTTACATAATTTTTGTGACATACTTTTTATTGGTTGTGTGTCTTGGAGTCGGTTCCAACTTATAGCCAGCCACTCTATAGAGAGTTTCTGAGGGTGTAAATCTTTATGGGAGCAGAAAGCCTCACATTTCTCCCATGGAGCGGCTGGTAGTTTTGAACTGCTGACATTAAAGTTAGCACCCCAACTCATAATCACTATCTTACCAGAGCTCCTTATAGTGTAAGTGAATGCTTCTGTTGTTGTTGTTAAGCGCCGTCCAATCTATTCTGATCAGGGCAAACCTATATAGGATTTCTGAGGAGTGGCTAGTGGGTTTGAACCACCAACCTTGCAGTTAGCAATATAGTGCTTATCCTACATTGTCACAGTGAACAGTTGCTTAAAATGATTAATACTATCTTCACTATACTCACACACTCACACGGACACACATTTTTCTCCTTATAACATGCTAATTTATTTCATTTAATAAATAATTTTAAAAAAAGGAAATAAAAGATTCAAATTTTGATGATGTTCTAGTCCCATTCTATTTACTTAAAACTGGTGTCTTAGAAATTTGCTGACAATAACAAAATGAATTTTTGAAATATTTTTTAAAAAGAATTTTAAACTAAATCTACTAAAAGTGTGGCTAGAAAACTTGGTCAAAATTCCTAGATTTATTTTCTGTGGCTGAGCAGTCAGGTTGTACTAAGAATTTCTATTACATTGATACTTTTCCAAGACAGTAATTTTAAGCAAGTCAACCTTAATATGATTGAAAATATTATCCTTAATATTTCTGCTATAATTTTAGGGTACATTCTGTAATGAACTTTTTTTCATTTACTACACTTTTCTATAGCAAAAAGGATTTAAATTGCCTGGAAAACGGTTTTTACTATTCTCTTTCTTAATTGCCTGCAAGTAGGGAAATGTAACTGCTGTAAGCCTCAATTATTTGAACATAAAAGTCTTTTAGACCTAAGTGGAATAGTGACCAGAAGTACTCATGAAGTTTCCAAAATGAGAGAGTGCAGAATGAATAGCACTTTATGAAATTTCTTATTATAACAGATTAAACTGCTATTGTGGCACCGTACGATAAGCACTGGGCTGTTAATCACAACAAGGTAAGCCCACCAGTGGCTCCTAGGAAACCCTACACAGGGTCACTATAAGTCGGAACTGAGTCGATGGCACACAAAATAAAAACTGCAGGGAGCATTTAACTCTCGTTGCTTGGCAAGGCCACATTGGGGGGGGGGGGACAGACATTATGCACGGCAAATGACTCTCAAAAGCTGACCCCTATCTTCCCTTCAAGTTAGCCCTAAATTTACTTGTAAAAATATATAATTTGGCAATATTCACAGCTTTTCACTATGAGTTCTGCAAACCCTAGAAAAAACTAGCTTAGCAGCAATTGCTTTCAGCCTTGGTGGATTGAATACAAAGAGAAATTGTGTAAATTACTCCTTCTCATAGAAAACCTAAGTAACTGCATTTGTGAGGCCACAAAAGCAGATAGCATATTAGAGTTAAACTTATCTACTCCCCATAGGCCTCACCACAATCAGTCACTAGCTAGAATTCACAAACCCCTACATATAGACACCTGCATAAACAAGTAGACAATAATGAACTTAAGTGAAGGATAGTTTTGACTTAATAATCTACACTTCTTGCAGCAAGTAACCAGGTTGGGCTTTATGCCACATAGCTTCCAAGTGATTTAATGAATACCTTTATTATGAAAATAATAGCACATTATGTAGGATAGAAAGTTTATAATCTTTTAGTAGAAACAAGGAGAAACAGTTTTATCTCATACTGGGAAAGAACATGAAGGTCAGTCTGAACATCAGAGTCTTCTTGTTAAAGTTGTCTAATGACCAGGTGCAAGAATGTTGTGAATAACTGTGTAATAATTCAAGAAATGATAAAAGTGTCAATGAATGTACTGTGTAATTTTAAGTATAAAAAATAAAGACTTGCCAAGTTGGGCTGGCAGAAAGAAGTAGATGTAGCAGCGGAAAGCAGAGAGCAGAAGCAGAAACAGAAGAGGGCAGAAGGAGGTAAAAGCAGCAGAGGAAAGCAGAGAGCAGGAGAAGTGGCAGAAGTGGCAGAAGGAGCAGAAAGCAGAAGGCAGAGGCAGAAGCAGCAGAAAGGAGGCAGAAGAGGCAGAAGGAATTAGATGCAGCAGAAGAAAGCAGAGAGCAGGAGTAGAGGCAGAAAGAAGCAGGAGGGAGAAAGCAGAGGGCAGACAGCAGAGAGAGCAGACAGCAGAGAGCAGACAGCAGGCAGCAGACAGCAAAGAGCAGAAAGCAGAAGCAGAGGCAGAAGCTGGAGAGAACAGCCAGACAGCACAGCAAGTTGAAAAGCTTTTCGACTGTACTCATCACCGCTGTTTCCTCTTATCCTCTTGTGTCCCACGACCCCCCGCGGAGAGCAGGAACTCCCCACAAAAAAACAACATTTTTGAAACAGGAGAAAGACCAGGCTTTCTGCTTCCACAAAAATTTGCAGCCTCAGAAAACACATACAGGTCCGCTATGGTCAGAATCAACTCAACGGTATTTAACAGCAAACTAAATACATGCCTTTTGCTTGATTCATTCATCCTTTTCTTTTTACTTATCTTACATAAACACTTCAATAAATATTTGGCAAATATAAAAATGTAATGTCTCTTCTACATATATGATCACTTCCGGGGTGACACTGTAGGATAAGCACTGGACTGCTATCTGCAAGATCGGACGTTCAAACCCACCAGCCACTTTTCAGAAACCCTGAAATTGTTTGCTGTGAGTCGGAACTGACTTGAGAGCGCTTAACAATTTTGGTTATGTTATATGATTTCAAATTTGATTAAAAATACATAGCATTCTGAATGGTGAAACTGAAAAGTTGGTCATAGTCTAATTTTTTTTTTTTTTTTTTTTTTGCCATTTATTAAAGCTTAAAGGGATTACTTTAAATCTTCTTGAAAGAATTTCTAGGTGTTAATTAGTATGCTTGTGAAAGTGTCAAGTATCTACCAAAATAGGAAACCAAAGATTACTGAAGCAGATAATGAGTAGAATCTTTAAATATTTTATCAGATACAAAATAAAGATTAAGAGAGTTTGTGGCAGAATTTTAGAGCTTTAAAAAATGTTTTGAATATGATTTTATTTTTTACTTAAAAAAAAAAAAAAAATAACTCTTTTACTTCAATTCCTCCACACCCTCTGCCTCTATGCTGCACTCTGTAGGAGTACATGGGTGGGCTATAGTGGACACTGTTGGATGATGTCTTTTATGGCTTGAGTTATGTGCCATACAGTACGTGTTATAATCTCTAACCCCTATACCTGTGGTTGGAGTCCTGGTGTGACACTGTAGGATAAACACTAGACCAAAAGGTCTGTTTGAACCACAAGACCAGTAGTTCAAATTCACCAGCCACTCATCTGAATCCCTATACAGGATCACTTAACAACAACAACAACAAACCAATGGTTTAGGATTACTGGTAAAATAGTGGATTACAAACTGGGTTGCCAACTTGAAATACAGTAGTTCAAATCTAAAAGTTGTTCTGAGGAAAAAAAGATAAGGTTTTCTACTCCCATGAGGATTTACAGCCTCTAAGTCCTGGTGTGGCACTATGGGTTAATGTGCCAGACTGCAAAGTCACTTGAACTGCAAGGTCGGCAGTTCAAGCTCACCAGCTGCTCCTCGGAAACCCTATACAGGTATACAGGGTGGCTATGGGTCGGAACCAACCCAGTGGCATACAACCACCACCATACCATTGGTTATACTCATATTTGGGACTAGGTTTCTTTGTTATGTCAATGAACCAGCATAGTTATTGGTGTTGTTAAGTGCCCTGTAGTAGGTTCAGACTCACAGCAACCCTATACAGGGTTGACCTTGTGACTTAAACTGTTGACCTTGTGACTCACAGTCCAGTACTGAACCTACAGCCCCACACCTTTTAAAATCAGTCATGTCTTAGATATAAGAGAATAAACAAGCAAGCAAAGAAGCAGAAATGGAGAAAGATTACACAGAAGAAGCTCAAAGGAAACAAGGATTTTCCCTAAACTAACAAAGACAGAAAGCCTTCCCCTTGGGCTAGCACCCTGAATTCTGACTTCTAGCCCCCTAAATATGAGAAAACAAATTTCTATTTGTTAAGCTACCAACTTGTTGTATTTCTGTTATAACAGCAGTTGGTAACTAAGACAGTGTTGATAGCTAAGACACTTGATAACTAAAATTCATATCTGTCTTAATTTATTATCCTTCATTAGCTTACTCCTGTGAGCATTTAAAAACCCTCTTCCATTGGAATCCAGACCTTAGATGCTGCTTCCAGAAAGACAAGACTAAAAATACCAGTAGCATTATATAAAGGGCAAAAATAAGACCCAGACAGGTTGTAATTGTGACAAGGACTACTTAAAAAATTGGCAAAGTGAGTGAGTGTTCAGAGTGTGCACGATATTAAGAGGGAGCAAAATCCTTAGGGCAATAATTCTCACCCGAGCTGCCCATTAGAATCAAATGGGAAACTTTAAAACAAATCAATGATGCATAAGTTACATTCTATACATATTAAATAAAAATTCCTGGGGATTCTTATAATATCTACTGTAAGTAGGGAAATAGAAGTTTATTTTGGCAGTTGTGTTAGTTATAGCAGAAATATGATGCTATAAACAGAAAGCCAACCTTATTTCTTATAATATAAACAAGTGGTTAACTCTGTTGAAGCAGTTTTCAATTCTGCAAGTACACTAGAATCACTTGAAGCACTTAAAAAATATCACTGTCTGCCTCCATCCCCAGGGATTTTTATCTAAATGTATATAGAATTTGGGTTTTGCACATTCGTTAAAGTATTAAACAGCAATTATATGAGTTTGAGGAGTCCTGATGTGGTGCTGTGCGTTAATGCGCCAGACTGCAAAACTGTTTGAACTACAAGGTCAGCAGTTCAAGCTCACCCGCTGCTCCTCAGAAACCCTATACAGGGTCGCTTTGGGTCAGAATCGACTCAACACACTTAATAACAACAACATATCAGTTTGAGGACTAAATGCCTCTAAAGACCCAAGCCATGGTATTTTCAATCACCTCGAACCGACTCCACAGCTCATAACAATCATCACCACCATATGTATGAGAAAGTTGGAGAATGATTAAGGAAGACCTTACAAAAATCAGTGCATTTGAGCGATCATATTTGAGAAAAATGTTGAAAGTACCATGAACTGTCAGAAGAACAAACAAATCTGTATTGAAAGAAGTACAGCCAGAATGTTCCTTAGAAGCCAGGATGACATGATTTTTTGTCTCTCCTATTTCTGATATTTTACCCGAAGAGACCAGTTCCTGGAGAAAGACAGTGTGCTTGGTAAAGTGGAAGCTTGGTCCAAAAGAGGAAGACCTCCCAGGGAGATGGATTAGTACAGTGGCAGCAGAAATAAGCTCAAATGTAACAACATTGTGAAGAAGGCTCAGGACTGGGCAGTGTTTCAGTTGCTATGAGTCAGAGCCCACTTGACGGCACTTAACAATAACAACATAACAGAAATACCACAAGTATTCTTTTAGCAAACAGAAATTGATTCTTTCACTTAGGAATCGGACTGCGATTTGGAACTCAGCAGGTAGTGGTTTTAGCTTTTGAGACACAAGAAATCATGTGTCCTTACTTTTGAAACTTAGGAAGCTCTGCTTCCCATGCTTTTTGCCTCTTCAACTTCTGTTTCCTGGTTTGTTGACCTCGAGTCTCTTGGGCCAGTCTAGTGTTTGCTGTAATTAGCAAGTGTTACAAAGCTTGCTGCTGTCATTCTTAACTTCCATCAAGTTGATTACAACTCATAGTAAACCTGGATAGGTTTTCTGAGGAATGACTGGAGGTTTGAACCACCACCCTTGAGATCATCAGTCAAATACTTATTTTATCCTACAGTGCCACAAAGCTTGCTACTTCTATGGATAAGTGCCTAGAGCCACCCTACTGTAATCTTTGCAGAAGTAGAAAACACCATCTTTCTCCCACAAAGTTGTTGGTGGGCTTAGACTGTGCATTTTCATAGATCCACTGCAGTTGAGCGATATGAATTCAAAGCACAAAGAAAATTCATGAATGAGAAGAAAGATAAGTTGTACTTCAAAATATTTTTGAGAGATTTAAGAATTTAGTCAAATCTTTGATGCTGCCCTAAATTACCTTTTCTTTTAGTGAACAACTTTGTTTGAGTTAGCACTTCAAAATTTTTACATTTTGCTTCAAAGCCCTGTCAAGTAATCTATAATTCACTTAGAGGCCTATTGATCTCTGTTTATGTTTAAAATATTGTTGTTATTATTTGTTGTCAAGTTGGTTCTCACCATATGATACCACTCAAAAGTGAAGACAGCACATTCGCTACTGATCTGGAAATGCTAAGCAATTAGTTAATCACATTATGTAATTTTGGAAATTAAAGAAATGGCCTATCAGAGTCATTATTCAAACAAGTTCTTTAGTACCAGAAATACTCATTTTGAAAAATAAATGTATATTCATGTAGATTGTTAATGAATATTAATTTAATTTCAATTTCATACCATTGCTAGAATTCATATTGACTGTTGTTTGTTGTTTTTAAGTGCTGTGAAGTCAGTACTGACTCATAGCAACCCTGTGTAGGGTTTTTCAGGAGCAGCTGGTGAGTTTGAACTGTGGTGAGTTTGAACTGCCAACCTTGCAGTTCAAACTGACCTTGCAATCCAGTGTATTGTATTTGTATGTTTAGCCTCTTATATATATGCTTTTAAAAAACAATCCGTTTTCATATTTAAAATGGGAAAAAAAGAGCACCATTTAGTATTTCATTTTATTTGGTTTTTGTTCAAGTGAAAACATTAACTGCAAAAGACTTGGAATTACTATCACCTTCTTCTTCATGTTTTTCTTATTTTCCTCCTTTTTTATTTCTTCTTCATCATCTCATGTTTATAACACTTGAGATAATGTGAAATTTGATTCCAACAATACAAGATTATATCTCTGTGTGAGGTATTTTCTGTATAAAGCAATTTTTTACATAAAATAATTACTGGTACATACCATACCCACTACAAATATGAATATCATTAAGGTGCAGTCAAATATGTACTTTAAAATAATCTTCAAATTTAATGGGGAAAAGATTTATACAGAAGAAGAGAAGAGTAAAAGCTAGCTGAAAAAGCTGGAAAAAAATAAAAAGAGATGGGACAGAATCAAAGCAACAGGCTTCTATTGTTGTTAAACGTTGTCAAGTTGGTTCCGACTTATAGAGACCCTATATAGGGTACCAAGGAGCAACTGGTGAGTTTGAACTACCAACCTTGTTCAAACTGACCTTGCAGTCCAGTACTTATCCTACAGTGCCATACCAACAGGCTTCTAAAAAAATCAAATGAGAAGAGAAAAAAATTTTAAAAAGGAGATTTAAGTAAATTATAGTAGTAGAAACCTAATGTGTTATTGTTATTAAGTGCTGTCAAGTGAGTTCTGAGGAGCAGCTGGTGAGTTTGAGCTGCTGACTTTGTAGTTTTTAATACAGTGCTTATATACATCACAACAAAAGCCTAATGGCACCGTTAAACATGAAATTGCTTTTGGAGATGAACAAATGGTCAACTGAAATAGTATCCATCATTTAGCTTATTTGACTGATAACATTGACTACACTAGATGATACAACCTTGCTTGCTAAAAGCGAAGAAGACTCAATACTTACTGATGAAGATCAAAGGCCACAGCTTTCATTTTGAATTGTACCTCAATGGAAATGAAATAAAGTTAATAAATAACATCATGATAATTGTAGGAAAGACTGAAGTTATCAAAGACTTCATTTTACTTAGAACCATAGTCAACACTCATGGAAGTAGCAGTCAAGAAATTAAAGGACATATTATATCAGGCAAGTCTGCTGTATAAGGCTTCTTTAAAGTATTCAAGTACAAAAATATTACTTTGAGGATTAACGTTCACCTGACCCAAGCCATGATATTTTCAATTACCTCATATGCATGTGAATATTGGACAATGAATATGAAAACTGTACAAATTGATGCAATTGAACTATGGTGTTAGAGAAGAATATTGAAGTACTCTGGACTCCAAAAAGCACAAACAAATCCATGTTGGAATAAGTACAGCTAGAATGTCCCTTAGAAGGGAGAATGGTGAGATGGCTCTCATGCATGCTTCAGACATGTTGTCAGGAGGGACTCGTCCCTGGAGAAATAGATCATACTTGGTAAAGTGAAAGGTCAGTGAAAAACAGGTAAACCTCCCAATGAAATGGATTGCAACAATGTTGTTGCTGCAACAGAGGCAGCAATAATGGGCTCAAATGCAACAACAATTGTGAAGATAACACAGGACTGGGCAGTGTTTTGTTCTGTTGTGCAAAGGCTCACTATGAGATGGAACTGACTCTATGATACATAACAACAACAGAGAGAGAGAGAGAGAGTCCTGGTGTGGCGCTGTGGGTTAATGTGCCAGACTGCAAAGAGCCGTTTGAACTGCAAGGTTGGCGGTTCAAGCTCACTAGCTGCTCCTCAGGAATCCTGTACAGGGTCACTATGGGTTGGAATCGACTGAATGGCACTTAACAACAATATATATATAAAATCTAGGTAAGTATATATACACAGATCAATAACTCATATATTATTAAATGTAAACATAATAGTAGGCATAAAAAAATCACATTTAGAAATTATGAATATTACATGAACTACCTTAAACAGGACAAAGAATAATTATAAGGTGTCCCAAATAGTTCCATAATGAAGTGTGAATGGTTCATACAGAAACAAGCTACAGGGAAAATGCAGAGAGGCACCCACTGTATCCAGGAGCAGGTAGACTCTTTTCCCATAGGTCTTACCCTAGAATCACCCGAAAAGCTGCTAGAGCCCATTGCTATGTGGACAATATCCTAGAACAACTTCAGGTTGACCAGTAAAAGGCTGCTTGGTTCACAGATGACAGTTTCTGGGTACGTGATGTGGACACTTGATGTGGAAAGCTGCTGCATGAAGAACAACAGGTGGCAATACCCTGATTGAAGAAGGTAAGAACATGTCAGCTCAATGGGCTGAACTGCACGCTGTTTTCCTAGCTGTGATAGAAGAATTGGACAATGGTGAGAGTCCATATGTTTGACTTTTTACTGATTCATGGACAGTGGCCAATGGCCTGACTATATGGTCAGGAAGATGGTCAATGGAATACTGGGCTATTAAAGGGACATCTGTGTGGGGCAAGGATCTATGGAAAGCACTCAAGAAATGTAAGGGTGCATCAGAGTAGGATGTATCAGTGCCCATCATAAGAACCCATTCCTTGAATCATAAGGTGATTGGAATCAGCAAGTGGACACATTGACATGCTTCCTTTAGGTGTCCAGTTGGGTTCATGAAATGAGTGGACTAGGGTGTGCTGCAGCAAAGGGAGGAATCTAGATACATTCCTCTTGCACCCTCTGAGGCACAAAATGCTAATTAGGACTGCTCTGTCTGCCAGCATGACAGAGATTACAGATGGCTTTGAGGCTATGGAGGGAAGGATCTGCTCACTGATGGCAATTGGATTATATAAGGGCCAGTAGTACCAGTGGCACCAAGTTGCTACAAATGGGTCCTCACAGGAATAGATACTTACTCTGGACTGGACTTTGTATATCCTGTAATGGATACAGATGCCAATAAACATCATTAAATAACTAGAACAAAAGATATGGTACCAATTTGATCCACCAAGTTATGTTCCTCTGACCAAGGAACACACTTACAGCCCACAGGGTGCAAGAAACAGCATAGTGAATAAACATAACCAAGTTGCATATCACCCTCAAAATAATGGTTAGATAGAGAACTGAAATGAGAAATTGAAACATTTTTTATGTAAAATGGAGGAAGATAAAAGCTTGAATGGCTGGTTGACATGCCTTCATGAATGTGTGCTTTCACTCCATATGAAAGGTGCAAAAGGAAGTTCACCACAGGGTAGAGTCCTAAATTTCCCAGTGAGGGAAATATAACATTGTGACACTTTGACAGAATCAGAGGAAGGGAATGATTTGTCAGTACATTTCTTTCAGGATCAAGAAGGGGGAAAATGAGACAAACTTTTGGATCAAAAAGAGTGAAAATGAGACACCAGGTCAGATAGACACAAGTGGCAGACCTGAATGGATGGGACCTGAATGACCTCACGTTTAAACTTCTTCATCATAATAAAGAACTAATTGCTAATGTCTGTTTTGAACTGGTAAATTATTCAGAGGGGGAAGTTAGTCCTTCAAATTTGAAAGAGAAAATGGATAAAAGAGTCAAGGGGTGGCCTACAAGGGAAGCTAATTATTTTGGTCCTTCTATCCAAATTTCTCCATTTTCTGATATATTGTAAATCCTCACCTCTATGCTTGTGATTATGGACCCATTTTTAAATGAGCTACTAAGGATTACGTAAAGATTAAGGTGGGGCTACATTGACTGATGAAGATCAAAGAGCACAGCCTTCAGTATGAATTATATCTCAAAGTAAAGAAAACAAAAATCCTCACCACTGGACCAGTAGACAATATTCTTATCAATGGAGAAAAGATTGAAGTTGTCAAGGACTTCATTCTTCTTGGATCAACTATTGAAAAGCAAAGATGTCAGCTTGAGGACTAAGGTGTGCTTCAACTAAGCCATGATATTTTCAATAACCTCATATGTATGTGAAAGCTGGGCAGTAGATAAGGAAGAATTGATGCATATGAACATATTGAAAGTTCCATAGGCTGCCAAAAGAACCAATAGATCCATTTTGGAAGAACTGCAGCCAGAGTGCTCCTTGGAGGCCCAAATGACCAAACTTTGTCTCTCATACTTCGGACATATTGTCAGGAGGGTGCAGTCACTGGAGAAGGATATCATGTTTGGTAAGGTGGAGGGTCAGAGAAAAAGAGGAAGATCCCCAACGAGATGGATTGGCCAAGTGGCAGCATCGATGGGCTCAAGTGTGGCAACAGCAGTGAGGTTGGCCCAGGATCAGGCAGTGTTTCCTTCTGCTGTGCATAAGGTCGTTATGGTTCAGTACCGACTCGACAGCACCTAACAATAACAACAACAAAACAAGGGTAAAGGAGTCCTGGTGTGGTGCTGTGGGTTAATTCACAAGACTGCACAGCCGTTTGAACTGCAACGTTGGCTGTTCAAGCTCACCAGCCACTCCTCGGAAATCCTATACAAGGTCGCTATGGGTCGGAAGCGACTCTATGGCACTTAACAACAACAACTAGGGTAAAGGTTAAAATTGATCTAAGCATTAAGAATACCCCCAGCTTAGTAGATTGTGTGACTTAAGTCACCAACCTTAGATGCCCTTAGGAACATGGTCTGACTCCAATTTTTAAGACTGCTTTGGAAAGCTTGCTTTCTTGCCCTGGATCTTGCATCTGTCTCATTATTAAGTCTGACCTCCAGTTCTTGGGACTTTTAGTCCATCATCTGACCTGATTCACCAGCTTCTGCAGGCTGCTGCATCAACAGCCTGTCATCTGACCTGCCGATTTGGGTTTCTCAGCTCTTGAAACTACGTAGGTGAGAAGATTCTACCAGACTCCACAATTTCCTGAACCAATTATTTTTGACAATTTTGGGTATTGTGAGACTTTTCAGCGTGTTGCAGAACTTTGGGACTTGAGGGAAGGGAAAAGTGTTGATTGATATCAAGAACATAACATGTCAGAAAACTTGAACAGTTGGGATATCTTTAACCTTCAACTCATAGAAACCAACTTTGTGTTGATTTTTATAAAAAAAGTTATTCGTGCCCAACTCCCACCACCAATGAAATGCGCTGACACAACAACAATTATGAAGATAGTACAGGACTGGACAGTGTTCTGTTCTGTTGTGCATAGGGTTGCTATGAGTCAGAACTGACTCGATGGCACATAACAACAGATTATAACAACCCACATACATATATATATATTTAATATACAATATAGGTAACTATTCATGGATCAATAATTCTTATATTAGTAAAATAAAAACATAATATTAAACATAAATATCATATTTAGAAATTATGGATATGATATGCACTACCTTTGTTTGAAACTACCAGCTGTTCCTCGAGAGAAAATGAGGCTTTCTGCTCCTGTAAAGATTTACAGCCTTAGAAACCCTGTTCAGGGTCGCTATGGGCAGGAACTGACTCCACAGCACTTAACAACAACAACAACCTTTAAACAGTAGGAAAAATAATTATGAACAAATTATTTCTAATAACTTCTGCTTATGAGTCACTTTTTTCCTTCGTATTAATGGCTCCATTTCCACAGTGGGGCAGTGAGGGTAGGATCTTTCTCCACCTCCATGTAGAAAGTCACAGTATATGAAATGATTAGTAGGGAAGGTACCTTGCTTGTAGTTGCCTGGTATTTCCTGAAGCATTGCAGAAATGTAGCTAGTATCACTGTGAGTGTACTCTTGTTGTTATTATGTGTCGTTGAGTCAGTTCCAACCCATAGCAACCCTGTGTAGGGTTTCCAAGGAGCGGCTGGTGAGCTTGAATCACCAATCTTGAGGTTCAAACCGACTTTTCAGTCTATTACATTAAACCACTGCGCCACACCAGGACTCTTAAGGAGGGTGAATATATTTTCCTTCCTTTTTTTTTTTTTTTAATAGTCGTAAGAATACTAGGTTTCTCTGAGACTTTAATAGTCAAATGAGACATTATTTAATATTGAAAAATGAAGGAAACATACATATTCTGATATTTACATTTTCATCTAGTTTTAATGAATTCACTTAAAATTATTTATACCTGTCTATTTCGAAATAGATTAGAAATGTGCTGTACCTCAGAAAATAAATGAATTGAAAATGATACAATGAAATCACTAGAGGAATTTCAAAAACACAATAAGAATGTGGTGAAGAGGCGATATGAGTGCATCAAAATTGGATGGACTAAAAATAAGCAATAATAAAGCAAATTAGCACTGAATTAACTTTTGCCTTTACAGATGGCAAATAAAAAAGAAATGAAAAAAGCAAATCCTTTATTGTCTCTGTTATCTACAACTCACCACAAGCTGATCAGCTTGCAGATGGTGTGTTCTGTCATTTCCTCTCAAATCTGGTTTTCCTCAGCTTTGCATGAGCTACAGGCATGTTTATTTTTCTCATTTTCTGGCAGTTGTGCAGGCTATTCAGAAACACCCACATGTACACATATATGCATGCATGTGCACATACATACATATATATTTACACATATGCACATTTTCCTTCTCCACTAAATTGTTTGCTCTAGTCGTATAATATGTTATGAAAAAAAAATGTGTTAAAAGAGTACTAGGAAGTTGCTTTCTTCCCTCTACCTCAATAGGAAAATGTGTCTATGCTCCTAGAGATAACTGAAGAGACTATTGCTATTGATAACAATTTTTAAATAGTAACTATAGACTTCATTTAAGAACTATGGGCCTGAACACATTTGTAAAAAAAATATATAAATATTAATAAATGGCATAGAACATTTGTTTCAAAATAATTTCCTCCACTCTTGTTTTGAAACCCACAGAACAAAGTTAAAAAAAATTAAAATACAGTATTTTTACACTATCAATGACATTAAAAATGGTGTCTCCATATTATACATATTATGAAAATACATTCTCAGTGAATGATACTTGAATTGACTAAAAAATAATAATAATAATAATAGACCTGTTATGTTTCTTTTGAAATAAATGCAGAAGACTATTTTATCTAAAATTTGGTGACATGATCTGAAAATGTCCCTGCTAAAAGGCTTTGATTAAAACTAGAACAGTGATATCTAGGGACATAGAACATTGAACATCCCTACGACCCAATTTCACATCCCAAAATGAGAATGTCGGCCAAACTAAAGGAGGAACCACATGGTCACTCTATTCTTTTCTGTTACCTTACTTTCTAGCTCAGAGAAATAGATTATAGGTGACTTTGTTTGGAGCAAATAGGAGAGGCAAACTGACATGCATTTTCCAAACAGTCAGCTGAGGAGAGATATTTAAAATAGGAAAGTGTAGAATTTCAATTAGAGCTACAAAGACTTTATGCTGACAGACATTAAAACCAAAAAACTTAGTAGTATCTCATTTTTATTAGGTGCTTAGCATATAGCAAACACTGTTTTTAATGTATTAACTCATTTAATTTTCTCCAAGATCTCTATGTTGTTGTTTGGTGCCATCGAGCCATTTCTTATGAACAACTGAAAGAAATACTACTTGGTCCTGCTCTGTCCTCAACATTGTTGTTACACTTGAGCCCATTGCTGCTGCCACACTGTCTTCCTCTTTTCTGATGGCCCTCCACTTTACCAAGCATGCTGGCCTTCTCCAGGAACGGGTCCCTTCTAATGACATGCCTGAAATATGAGAGACGAACTCTTGCCATCCTGGTTTCAAAGGATCATTCTGGTTGCACTTCTTCCAACACAGATTTGTTTTGTTCTTATAGCAATCCATAGCACTTTTAATATTCTTCTTCAATATCATAATTCAAGTGTATCTATTCTTCTGTGGTCTTCCTTATTCAGTGTATAACTTTCACATACATGCCATTGTGATTGAAACCACTATGGCTTTGATCAAGTGCACCTTAGTTCTCAAAGTGACATCTTTGCTCTTTGAAGACTTTAAAGCAGTATTGTGCAGCAGATTTGCTTAAGGCAATACGTCCTTTGATTTCCTGAATGCTGCTTCCATAAGTGTTGATTGTCAAGATCTCTATGGAATAGGTATTATTATTATTATCATTCCCATTTTGGTGACAAGAAATCTGAAACACAAAGAACTTATATGATATGCTGTAAATCACACCAGGAGTTCTGGTATGGCACTGTAGAATAAGCACTGAACTGATAAACAAAAGGTCAGCGGTTCAAACCCACGAGCTGTTCGTTGGAAACCTTATACATGGTCACTATGAGTCAAAACTGATTGGACGGCACTTGACAACAACTACAATAGCAAATCACACAGTTGGTAAGAAGAGAGCTGTAATTCTAATTAAAGACAGAAGCCTGTCTCTTGAGAGTGCCTCTATAACAAATGCCATGCTTTACTAAGTCAAACCTAAGGAGAGGTTAGCAAAAGTGAAATTTAGACAGATAAATTTATACTGAAAATTCGTGGTGTGATATTACAGGATAAGCACTAGAGCTCAAAGTCAATTTGAGCTGCACAGCCAGGGGTTCAAACCTACCAGCCACTCATGTGAAACCCTATACAGGGTTATGAGTTGGAACTGACTTGGCAGCACTTAACAACAACACATCTATATTAAAGTTGCTGGTTGCTTCAACTAGCCTTTTCCAAAATTATTCTTACTCAGAGAGATACCCCAGATCAAAGAATTCTATTTAAATGATAAGTTAATAAATCAGCACAGGGTCCACATAAGACAAAAAAGAAAACAACAAGCAAAATACAATGAACCAATGAGTAAATATTTTTAGTAAAACAAAAAAACACAAAAAACCTAATATAAGGCATACAATAATCAAAAGAAACATAAAAGGACTGGGTAAAAGAAAAAATCATAAAAGGAGGTGCAAAATAAGTAGCTAGACATAAGAAAAAATATAACTTAAGATAAAAACATCACAAAAATGTAAGTCAAATTAAAGACAGAAAATTGAATGTTGTTATCAAGTTCCATCAATTTGGTTCTGACTCATAGTGACCCTGCATAGGGTTTCACAAGAGCAGCTGGTGGATTTGAACTGCTGACCTTGTGAATAGCAGTACAGTGTTTATTCTATGGTACCTGAAACCTCCTTTAAAAATGGAGAATACTTGTGGGGGGAAAATTGCACAAAAATGTGTAAATAAACCAACTTACACATCAAAAGTAGATAAATTGTATCTAATTTATGCTTTCTTATTGTGCATAAAAAAAGAAAGCAGAACAAATGAAGCATTTCAGAGATACAAAAGAGACATTTCCTAAAATAATTCAAAGCATGTTCCAGAAAAAACTGATAAAGAAAACCTAACTTTGGAAATAGCTTAGTGAAGTTATTAAATCACAGAGAAAAGGTATTTACGTGTTTCTACACAAAAATGTCAAATAATGATAAGCATTAAGGGGAAAAGAGACTGGCCTCAGACTCATATTTTTCATTTGGAGCATACATATCATTATGGTTATGTCATCTTGTTCAATTGTCTCTTTAATCATGAGATAATGTCTATCTCTATCTATTATGCTGGTTTTTGCCTTAAAGTTTTTTTTAAATCAGAGATTAGTATTGCCACCCCTGTTCATTTTTTTATTGCAATTAGCTTTGTATATTTTTTTCCATCTTTTGACTTTTAATCTGTTTTTTCTCTGTGTGTAAGGTGTGTCTCTTGCAGACAGCATATTGAAGGATCTTGTTCTCTTATCCGTTCTGCCACTCTCTGTCTCTTAACTGGTGCATTTAATTATTTTACATTCAGTATAATTATAGATAGGTATGGATTAATTGCTGCTGTTTGTTCTTTTTTTGTGGTGCTGCTGGTTTCTTTGTTCTGCATGTCTTCCTGTGTTCAGTTCATATTTTTTTTGTGTTCTTTCTTGTCAGTTTCTTCATAGTTTTAATGTTTCCATGTTCTTCTTGGATTTTCCTTTTCTTGGTATGTTGTGAAGTATTATTTTTCTTTGAGGTTACTTTATATTCCATTAAGTTTTCTCTCCGTTTAATGCACTCTATTTTATCCTATAATCTACCTGAACTTCTCACCACCTGTATCAATGTTCCTACATGTTTGCCTTCTTTCACATTGTGATTGTTTTGATCACAGACTGACCTCCCAGATTTTCTAAATTTGTTCTTTTAGTTTTGTTCTGTTCTTGACTCTTTCATTTGTCGATTGAGTTACAAGTGGTGCTGCCACATATGTCAATTTCTGGTTGTTGTTTGTTCTTGTTAGTTCTCAGTCCACAGAACTCCTTTTGGAAAATTTCCTTAACTTTTGTTTGTCCTAGAATGTTTTCATTACATCGTCGTATTTGAATAACATCTTTGCTGGATAAAGGATTCTTGGTCAGCAGTTTTTTGTTTTGTTTCTTTTTTTTTCTTTCTTTCTTTCTTTCAAAGTTTTATATTGTCTCCTCATTGCCTTCTTGCCTACATGGTTTCTGCTGAGAGATCCGAGCTTAATCTGATTTGTTTGCCTTTGTGTTTAACACTTCTCTTTTCCCTAGTTGCTTTTGGGACTTTGTTCTTATCTTTGATTTTGGAGAGCTTGATTATGCTATGTCTTTGGATTTTTTTTTTTTTTTTTAAGGGCCTATCTTTCCTGAGGTTCATTTAGCTTCTTGAATGCTTATCTTTTTGCTTTTCAGAATGTTAGGGAAATTTTCTTCCAGAAGTTCTTCAACTATCACCTCTGTGGACTTGTGTGATTCTTCCTGTTCCAGAATGCTGATAATTTTTAATATATTTCTCTTCATGTTATCCAACACAAATCTTAGACTTCTTCAGATTGTTTTATCCTTTTTTCTACTTGCTCTTCTATTTTAATAGTATTGAGTGATTTGTCTTCCAGCTCACTAGTTTCGACTTCCATATTTCCAATTATACTCCTTTGCCCTTTTAATGTATTGTCCATTTCTGATATTCTATTATTAATCATTTGGACCTCTTTCTGTAGGTTTTGAATTGTTGCCAATGTTGTATCTATCTTATTTGATTTTTCCTGAAGTGCTTTCCTGACTTCTTCCTTATTTTTCTCAATTTCATTGTGAAGTGCTTTGATACATTTTATAATATTTTTTTCTGAATTCTTTCTCAGGCATTTCCAAGGCCTGCCCTCCAAGTGTACCTCCAGTTCATTTGTTTCAGTCACTTTTTCTTGTTTCTGGAAATATGATGATATGGTCATCTGCTTCTGCTTCTTGGGCATGTTCAGCAGTTAGCTGTGGCCTTCATACTTAATTGAGTGTGTGTTCTGGTAATTTTTATGCTTTCTGATTGCCTCCAGGTAGATGTGATCAGGATATGGGCTTCACCTTTTACTCTTCTTATTACTCAACTCAGAGTAACTATCACAGGTGTTGTTTGCCTACCTGGTGTGTGGCAGTTGGTATTGGTTTTTTCCTGGATTGTGTGGTTTTATAGGGTGTGATTGTAGCTTGACTATATGATAGCAATGACTGTCTCTGTAGGGAGAGAAAGAGCCCCCCTAAAGGTAAAGAGGGGACCAAAAAACAAAATAGCAACAGCAAAAAAAAATCACAAAACACCAGATTGGATTCTGTAGTCTATAATCACAGAAAATAGAAGAGGAAAAAAAAATCTAATATGACTATAACTTTAATATCCATTTTCAGCTTCTTGCCTTCAAGGCTGCCTGAAAATTTTCAAAATACCATGATGTTACGATGTAAACCAGGATTTAATTTTCAGCGTGTTTTGTTTTTAGTCTGTCTCTTCTACTCCACAACCCCCATTCTGGCCTTTTTCCTAGTGATAAACAGTTCAGGGCTGGCTGTGGCCACTTTGCACTGCTGTTCGATTTTAAGTGGAATCTGTCCCTTTACACTTTGAGAAGATCTGTGAGAATGTGTAGTAGAATCCTCTAGGGGTGGGGAAGTGTCCACTCACTCAGGCACCACCTCTAGTCACCAGAATGGAGGTGTGCAGATAGCAAGAGGCCAATGAACAGATACAAAAAAAAAAGGAAAAAAATGTTCACACCTTTGTTTCCGAGATTGCTGTGGCTCTGATCCTTCCTCTACTTGGTCTCACTGCTTAGTCTTGCCCAAGATCGCAGCTCTAGGCCTCTGATCCTGGCAGGTTAGAAAGTACGAGATTTCTTGCTTCCATTACAAATTCCATTGGCTATAAGCCTTCAAATTTTTTAAATATTCCTATATATGTGGTTCAGAGTTTTGGAACTATTCCCTGCACCTTCTTCATCTGGTATTCTGTATTACTGGTGACAGAGATCCTCAATGCACTTCTGTCAGCTAGCCCTACCTTCCAGGCTACTTTTAATATTCTTCAGTACTATAACTCAACTGCATCAATTCTTCTATGTTCTTCCTTATTCATTGTCCAACTTTCACATGCATATTGAAAATACCATGGCTTAGGTCAGGCACACCTTAGTCCTCAAAATACATCTTTAAAGTATTCAAGGGACAGTTGCTAGGTATGTTTAAACTGCCAACCTTTCCATTAGCAGCCAGCAATATCTAAAACTCAAAACAAACAAACAAACAAACATACACATATGTATCAACAGAAAAACAGGCAAAGTATGGTATGAATTGTTTTCATTGATTTTGTTGTAGTTAAGTACCATCTAGTCAATTCAGACTCATAGCAACTCTATATAGGGTCTCCAGAGAGCATCTGATGAATTTGAACCACTGACCTTGTGGTTCAAAATTACTTTTCAGTCCAGTGTTTTATCTCACAGTGCCACACCAGGACTAGTATCCAGCAATAGAAAAGAAGGAAATACTGATAGGGTTAAAATTATTACCGAATCTCAAAAAAATTAACATTAAGTGAAAGAAATCTGAACAAAAGCATATTCTCTGTTACACATAAAAAAAATATTTTTTTTGATTGTAGAATTCAGGATAGGCATTAACTTGGGAAACTGTTACTGACAGAGGGGTAACATGACAAATGTGATATTTATCTTAATCTCAGTGCTGGTTATATTTATGAATTCAATTTAAAAACATTTCTGGGCTGCACACTTAATATTTGTATACTCTATCAAATCATTGTTTTTAAATGCTGCTGAGTTGGTTCTGACTCATAGTGATCCTGTATAGGGTTTCCAAGGAATGGCTGGTGAGTTTCAATTGCCCACTCTGTGGTTCAAACTGACCTTGCGGTCCAGTGCTTTATCTCACAGCATCACACCAAAACTCCAAATCATTGTTTTACACATTGTCCTTCCTCAGTTCTCACTTCTAAGATGATAAAGAAAAGGAGAAACTACCATCATGCCAAAAAGGGAGGCGGCCACATGCAGCCTATTCACTGTACAACTGTGTGCCTTGAGTGACCAAAGACAAGGTCATTAAGAAATTCGAAACATAATAGAGGCTGCCATCATCAGAGATATTTCTGAAGTGAGTGTCTTCAGTGCATATGTGCTTCCCAAGCTGTGCATAAAACTACATTATTGTGTCAGGTGTGCAAATCACATCAAGGTGGTCAGGAACTCTTCTCGTGAAGTCTAGAAGGACGAAACATCCACATCCCAATTTAATCCTACAGGTGCTGCCCTACTACTGGCCCCAAAGCCCATGTATAGATTTCAGCCCTTAAAGGCTGAAGAAAAACTAACCCCTAAGAAAATAAAATGAAAGTTATACTTCAAAAAATTAATCCATCATCATACTTAAGATACTGTAGCATTTTAAATCTAATGAGTGGATATCCATAGACATGTATATGAAACATTACATCAATGTTGTTGCAGTTGTTAAGTGTTTTTGAGTCGGTTCCAACTCATAGAGACCCTGAATAGGGTTTCCCAGATTTTTGTGGGAACAGAACACCTCAGTTTTCTCCCTTGGAGTAACTAGTAGCCTCAAACCATCAACTTTGTGGTTTTCAGTCCAGAGTCACATTAATGGAGATATTCATTTTAGATAATTCAAGAGAAAATCAAATGAGGTCAACAAACCAAGCACTTTCTAAGCAAGTTTTTTACTGGTCCAAGAGACAATATTCAATGCAAGAAAAATGTTACAAAATTATTAAAATTTGATTTTACTATAATGTATATGGGGACTTTATGGTTCACAATATCTTCTCAACAATTTAGTCAAATGACTTTAAGGAAAAAAATTAAGTAGCTATTTAAAGTAAAATAAATTTTAAAATATTTTGCTTCTTGAATTCACCATTCTGTTTCTTTGTATAGAAAATATTTGCAGTAATTTTTTATTAATGTTGCATTGATTTCAAGTTTAAGCTTCCATAGAGTTTGTGACACTCTTTGTGGTACTCTATGGTGCTATGGGTTCATGAACTTTGCAAAGTCAGTTTGAACCACAAGGTCAGCAGTTCAAGCTCACCAGCAGTGATGGCACTTAACAACAACAACAACAAAAATTAATTATCAAATGTCTTTACCCTTATTTCTAGTACAAAATAAAATAATTTCTAATGATGCCATATTTTGCTTTTCTAGAGACAAATATTGACATGCATAAGCCCCTGTTGTGAAATGTATTATGCTAATCTATTTTCATTCATGAGGAATTAATTGTACAACAATAATAAAATACAAATGTGTTTGCACTCTGTTCATAGGATCTGAAAGTTTCCACTGAACCTCAAATTAATATTAAATTGAAAAGGTGTATTCTACTTTTTCTAGTGAAACTCATATACACCATGAGATGTAACTTTACTTAAAGTTGTGTCTGCTATTATAAGCTTTGCAGACTAGGACATCCAGCATGTTATTTAGACATGTGTTTAATAACAAAGTCAAACCTTAGTTACAGATTTCTAAATGATGTCAACAATACAAGGATTTTCTAAAAGAAAGAGCTATACTGGCTCAAAAGACGATATTTAATGTAAGCACTGAGGCTGCAGATTTCAAAGGAATGTGTTTTAAAGATGAACATAGATCTTTTGTGTCTTAGTCTGTCTTATTCTTCCATCCTAACTTTTGGAGAAAATCCCAAAAGTGGAATTACAATGTCAAAATATAGTCACATTAAAATTTTATATATTATTGTTTCTTAGTTTGCATTGACCTGAATGTATAACATGAGACAAACATTTCAGAACAGATGGTTAATTTGGAGCTCTGATTCCAAGACTATAAAATAGTTAAACAAGGACAAAGGGACACTTAAAAAAATAATATATTATTGAGTGGCCACTGCTTCTAGCATCTATGCTAGATCCCCTGGTATTTTATGAAGAACCATAGGAAATGATTATCAAATGACCCAGGCTCAAATGTGGGCCCTCAGGAATGAATTCTCACTCCCAGAGAAAGTTCTGTTGAAATCCCTCACCAGAAAACCAGAGAAGCCTCCTGTCTGAAGAGCAAATGAGAGGCAATGAGGCCTGGCTTGAATTACTATTTCTTATACATAAACAAACAAGCTCCCTGGAATAGTCACTAAGTACTCAGCTTCAAATCAAAAAGTTGGTGAATTGAACCAACCATTTGCTCTGTAGGAGAAAAACATGGCAGACTGCTTCCATAAAAGTCGCAGCCTAGGACACCCTACAATACCTTTCTACTGTCCAGTTGCTGTTAAGTGCCATCAACTCTGTTACAATTCAGAATGATCCTATATAGGGTTTCTGAGGAGCAATTGGAAGATTTGAACTACTGACCTTCTGGTACACAGTCCAGTAGGGACATTATAAATCAGGATCAACTTGACAGCAATGATTGTTTTGTCATTATTGTTGTTTGTTTTGTTTGAACAAAACTTGTAGCTGTGCTATGAATGATAGATGTGTTCTGGCAGAATGCCAAGAAATGTACAGGTACCCAATACAATAACTTGCAGTAGCAGAGTATACTAAAATCTGTACCTACACACATACACACATACATATGTCCTATTAAGTACATTCTGACTAATAGCAACCTTAAACAACATAAAATAAAGTGTTTAATCCATTCTTGAGATGGTCTCCAAATTTAAGTGGGATATATTTAAGGACGCATTTTGGTTATCTTATATTTGTTTTAACTTTCTTAAGCATCAGCCTGCATTTGCATATGAGTAATTAATAAACTGTTCTATAGTTGGCCATTGCCCTTGTTTTGACTGATGATATTGTGCTTTTCCATCATCTGTTTCTAAAGATATAGTCAACTTAATTGCTGTGTTCTCCATCTTGGGATGTCTACTCATATAAAGTTATTTGCAATGAGTCAATCATTGGTCTTGCAAAACTCTATCATGTGATCACCACAATCATTTCTATCACCAAAACCATATTTTCAAACTACTGAGCTCTCCTTTTTGTTTCCAACTTTCATATTCCAATCACCAGTAACTATCAATATGTTTGATCAGTTTCAAAATGCAGAAGTTGGTTGTTTTTGTTCTTGTTAAGTGCCATTGAGTCAGAGTTCTGACTCATAGCCAGAACAGAAAACCTCATGTTTCTGAGTGGCTGATGTGTTCCAACTGCCAAGCTTGTGGTTAGCTATCCTGTGCTTATTCTACAGAGCTACCAGTAATCAAAGATGTTGGAGAATTCTTTAGTCTTTTCATCATTGGTTTTTGTGGATGGTTATAAATTTGAATAATAGTTATATTAACTGGTCTTCCTTACAAGCATGTCGATATTATCCTATCATAGACAACACTGTACTTCTGGATGTATTTTGAAATGTTCTTTTTGATGATAAATACAATGCCATATGTCTTCAATTTGACATTTCCACCATTTAAGATGGTTAATACCTGCCCATTTAATCTCACTAATGCCAATGATATTGATTTTTATGTATTTCATTCATTTTTTTTAACTGCCAATTTTTGTAAATTCATACTTTGTATGTTTCATGTTTTGATCATTAATGGATGTTTGCAGCTTTTTCTTCTCATTTTGAGTTGTTTTTCATCATTAGTTGAAGGTCCTGAAACCTTTGTTCCATTAAAATGGACTCTACTTTGAGGTGACAGATCTTTCTCAGCTGCACATTCAGTGCCTTCCAACCAAAAGGGTTCATCTTCCAGCACATGTCAGACGATGTTCTGTTATTTGTAAGATTTTCAATTTTTAATCCCATAGAAGTGGATCACTCATTCCATATTTCTAGTTTGTTCTTAGTCATAAAACTCTGCTGAAACCTGTCCATCATTTGTGACCCTTATATATTTGAAATATCAATGGTATAGCTTCCAACATCACAGCACTATGTAAGCCACCACAGTATGATAAAGTGATAAATGGATGGGGACTGAAGAATGAGCAGGCATATTCTTTTTTGTTGTTGTTATTTCTTTTTTTTTATCATAAGTTTCTCATTTAACAAATCAAACATTTTGTTTCATCTCTATGCAATCCCTTTTATGCAACAATTGTCCTGATTCCTTCTTGTGGCTACTCCAAGGATGTGAATAAAAACATCCTTTTTCAAACTCCTCCCATATCCCCATACTATTCAACCTGTTTCTCTGTTAATGTGTCTATACTCTTGTGTTCATGTGTCTACACACTGCAGTTCCAAGGCTGTGTATGTACCACTATTTACCTCTATCCCCTTTTGTCCTTGCATATCTCCATGCGTCTTCACCTATCTTCACCAATCTTCTGCCAACCTCCCTCTTCTTGTATATTGCCCTCTTCCTTCTTGTATATTGCCCTTCCCTTCACCTGAGTTTAGATGTGACTAGCCTCTAGCCATTGAATTCCTCTACCGCTGACCCCTCTCCCTCTTGGCTCCCTGGTAATTGTCATACAATGTGAAAACATTTTCTTGAGTTTTTACAATAGTGGTTTTCTACAATATTTGTCCTTTTGTGATTGGCTTACTTCACTCCATAATGTTCATTCATGTTATGAGGTGTTTCACAGATTCAACATTATTTTTCAGGGTGAGTAGGTTTATTCTTGTGAAATAAAAAAGTATTATGGATGCAGCTCTTGACCTTTAAATAACCAGAGCAGTTTTCAATTTTCTTAAAACTTCTTTCATAATAGCCCCCTTGATTATCCTGGATGTTTTGAGAAAAACTATCTAGATTTCCCCTTTACACCCTAAACAGAGTCTCCATAACCTTCTGAGATTAATTACTTTCCTTGAATTTCACTGACACAATAGATTCCCCCACAAGTCACTGATTTGATTGAGCCTTGCTCTATGGATCATATTGGTAAATTTAAACCCATATCATCAGTGAAAACAAGGCCGGGGCAGATTGTGGAACAGACCATCAATTACTGATATGCAAATTCAAACTGAAGCTGAAGAAAATGAAAACAAGTCCATGAGAACTAAAATATGACCTTGAATTTACCCCACCTAAATTTAGAGATCATCTGAAGAACAGATTTGATACATTAAACACTAAAGACCGAAGACCAGAAGAGTTAGGGGATGACATCAAGAACATCATACATGAAGAGAGCAAAAAGTCATTAAGAAAACAAGAAAGAAGGAAAAGCTCAAAATGGATGTCAGAAGAGACTCTGAAACTTGCTATCCAGCGTAGAGATTCTAAAGCAAATGGAAGAATTGAAGAGGTCTAAGAGCTGAACAGAAAATTTCAAAGATCAGCTCGAGAAGATAAAACCAAACACTATAATAAAATATGCAAAGATTTAGAATTAGAAAACCAAAAAGGAAAAATATGGTCAGCATTTCTCAAGCTGGGGGAACTGAAGAAAAAAATTCAAGCCTTGACTTTCGTTGTTGAAAGATTCTCTGGGCAAATTATTGAATGATGCAGAATGCATCAAGAAAAGATGGAAGTAATACACAGATTCATTGTGCCAAAAGGAAATTGTTAATGTTCAACCATTTCAAGAGGTACCATATGAACAAGAGCCAATGATACTCAGGGAAAAAATCCAAAGTGCATTGAAGGAATTGGCAAAGAACAAAGCACCAGGAATTGATGGAATAAAAATTGAAATCTTTCAAGAAAGTGAGGCGGCACAAGAGGCACTCACTCATCTCTGCCAAGAAATTGGGAAGACAATTATCTGGCTGACTGATTGGAAGAGATCCATATTTGTGCCCATTCCAAAGAGAGGTGACCCAACGGAATGCGGAAATCATCGGACAACCTTTGGACAACAGTTTTCTGTGTATACATACATGGATTTAGATATAGTTGGTTTCATAGTAATCCTGTACAGGGTTTCCCAGCAGAGCAGCTGTAGGGTAAGCTCTATGGTTCAAGCTCACCAGCTACTCCTTGGAAACTCTATAGAGGGTCTCTATGGGTGCAGACTGACTCTATGGGGAACTGACTTGATGGAACTTAACAAACATATACATATATTTATGTCCCACAACTAATAAGAGTTTGAAAGAAGATACTTGTATATGAGTATTTACATTTCCTGCAAATGAAACTATGAACTCCATGATGGAGCATATGGTGATCAAAATTATAAAAACTTCCTAGATATTATCAAATGTCTTAAAACAATGAGTTTATGGACCTGGGGGTCAGACTCATAATCTCAGGGACTTCATGGTCAATTGGCAGAACATATTCCACAAAGACAGTGTTCTATATCATGCTTGATTGAACAGTGTATGGGACCTTGAAGACTTATTAGTGGCTGTCTAAGGCAAAGCTATTGGTCTCTCCATGTGAGGAAGAAATACAAGTGGTAAGAATTGAAGAGTGTGGAATAAATTATTCCACTGGACTAATGTAACATACCACCACTTGTCTGTCAGTTTATCATACTGCGTGGCTTGTGAGTTGCTGTGATTCTGGAAGCTATGCCATAGGTATTTTAAATACCAGCAGGGTCACCCATGGTGGACAGGTTTCAGATGAACTTTCAGACAAATACAGACTAAGAAGAAGGAGTGACAGACAAATTCCGAATATTTAGTCACTAAAAACCTTACGAATAACAGAGAAACACTGTGGGATTTAGTGCTGGAAAATGAGCCTCTCAGGTTGGAAGGCACTCAAAATGTGACTGGGGAAGAACTGCCTCCTCAAAGTAGAGTTGACCATGATGATGTGAATGGAGTAAAGCCCACAGGACCCTCACTTGCTGATGGGGCACAACTCAAAATAAAGAGAAACAGCTGTAAACATTTGCTAATAATCAGAATGTGGAATGTACAAAGTATGACTCTAGGAAAATTGGAAATTGTAAAAAATGCATAAACATTGATCTCTTAGGCATTAGTGAGCTGAAATGGACTGGTATTAACCATTTTGAATCTGACAACCACATGGTTTACTATGACAGGAATGACAAATTGAAGAGGAATGGTATTGCATTCATAGTCTAAAAGAACATATCCAGATGAGTCACGAGGTACAATATTGTCTGTGATAGGATGATATCCATGCACATACAGGGAAGACCGGTTAATACCACTATTTTTCAAATTTATGCACCAACACTAAAGCCAGTGAGGATGAAATAGAAGATTTTACCAACTTCTTCAATCTGAAATGGATCAAACATGCAGTAAAGATGTATTGATCATTACTGTTAATTGGAATGCAAAGGTTGGTAAAAAGAGCAATGATCAGTAGTTGGATTAGATTTTTCCCTAAGTATTTCATCTTTTGGGTGGCTATTGTAAATAGTATTGTTTTCCTTATTTCCTTGTCAGAGTTTTTTTTGTTATTATAAAGGATTCTGACTAATTTTTGTATGTTGATCTTGTACATTACCAATGCGTTTCAGTAATTTGCTGAATGGCTCCAAACCTAGCTCTTGACATCATATGGGCCAATCAGCTCAGCTCACCATCCTCCCAGATATCATCATCCTCATCATCAAAGGGTTGGATGCAGTCACTGCAAAGACTTTGTTCTAGGTCAATCTCTAATCAATAAGCCACAGGCAACAAATAAAATGACTTATTACATTGGATAAAATTGTTTTATAATAACTTTTTAAAGTGTTGAAGAGCAAAAATGTCACTTGTCAGGATAAGGACTAAAGTGCACCTGCTATAGGTTTGGTAATTTCAGTTGTTTAATATGCATATGAAAGCTGGATAAAGAAGAAAGGAGAAGAACTGATGCATTTGAATTTTGGTGTGAGCAAAGAACATCCATAGTACCATAGACTGCCAGTAGAACAAGCAAATATGTCTTGGAGGAAGTATTGGTAGGCACTCCTGGTAAGTGAGGATGACAAGACTCCATCTCAAGTCTTTTGGACATGTTGTCAAGAGGGGCCAGTCTCTAGAAAGGGTCATCATGCTTGGTAAAGGAGAGGAAGAACATGATGAGATTGACCGACACATAGCAATCATTGTGAGGATGGTGCAGGACCCGGCAGTGTTGCATTTTATGGTGTATAGGATCTTGATTGAAAGCAGAGAATATCAGAAAGATGCTTACCTCTGCTTTACTGACTTCGCAAAGGCTTTCAATTGTGTAGATCATGACAAGCTATGGACAACATTATGAAGTATGAGTATTCCAGAACACTTAATTGTACTCATGAGGAATCTGTACCTGGACCAAGAAGCAGTTGTTCAAACAGAGCATGGGGACACTGAATGCTTAAAAATTAAGAAAGGTGTGTGAAAAGGTTGTATTCTTTCACCATACTTATTCAACCTGTATGCTGAGAAAATAATACAAGAAGCTGGGTTCTATGAAGAAAAATGTGGCATCAGGGTTGTAGGAAGACTCATTAACAACCTGAGATATGCAGATGATACAACCTTGCTTGCTGAAAGTGAAGAGGACTTAAAACACTTACTGATGAAGATCAAAGAGCACAGTCTTTGATATGGATTACATTTCAATGTCAAGAAAACAAAAATCCTCACCACTGGACCAATAAACAACATTCTTATCAATGGAGAAAAGATTGAAGTTGTCAAGGACTTCATTCTTCTCTGATCAACTATCAACACTCACAAAAGCAGCAGTCAAGAGATCAGACGACGTACTGCATTAGGCAAATCTGCTGCACAGGAACTTTTTAAAGTGTTGAAGAGAAAGATGTCAGCTTGAGGACTAAAGTGTGCCTGACTCAAGCCATGGTATTTTCAATAACTTCATATGAGTGCGAAGGCTGGACAGTGAATAAGGAAGATTGTAGAAGAATTGAATTGTGGTGTTGGAGGAGAATACTAAAAGTGCCTTGGGCTTCCAAAAGAACCAATAGATCTGTTTTGGAAGAAGTGCAGCCAGAGTGCTCCTTAGAGGCCAAGATGGCCAAACTTCATTTTTCATATTGTCAGGAGGGAACAGTCTCTGGAGAAGGATATCATGCTTGGTAAGGTGGAGGGTCAGAGAAAGAGAGGAAGACCCCCAAAGAGACGGATTGGCCAGGGGGCAATATCAATGGACTCAAGTGTGACAACAGTAGTGAGGTTGGCCCAGGATCGGACATTGTTTCGTTCTGCTGTGCATAAGGTCGCTATGAGTCAGTTCCAACTCGAAGGCACTTAACAACAACAGGCTCACTGAGTCAGAGTTGACTTGAAGGCAACTAACATCAACAAAACTTTCTTAGAGGGTTTCAAGGGTTGTTCTAAGAGAATTTCATTGGAAAACCTTACTCCATCCACCCAAAATTCAAACTTGGATCCTGCCTCTTCTACTTCTTTTGGTTCCCCAACATCAAAGAACATTCCAAATGAATTCAATTTGAGTTCCTCAAAGATGACAAAAAGAGTAGTTTTGACATGGTTTAAATCAAAGAGTGCAGAATTCTTTGGGGGAGGGATAGTCTACCCCCAACCCACTATCACTGAGTGCATTCCAACTCATACCAAGTCTGTATAGGGTTTCTGTGGCTGTCCTGGTGTGGCAATGTGGGTTAATGCACTGGATTGAGAACTCGGTTTGAAGTGCAAGATTGTCAGTTCAAGGTCACCAGTCACTCCTTGGGAACCCTCGATAGGGTCACTATGGTTTAGAACCAACTAAACGGCACTTAACAACAAAAACAACAAAATCTTTACAGGAATAAAAAGCCTCGTCTTTCTTCCTAGGGGCAACTGATGCACTTGAACTGCCAACCTTGCAGTTAGCAGTCTGGTGTTTATTCTAAAGCACTACCAGGGCTCCTAGAGGAAGGGATAGAGAGATGCAAACAGCACTTTAAAAGTGTATAGACCTAGTTGAAGGATGTGTTGAGAAACAATAACTTCACATTTTTTCTTGTTTTTGTCTAATATTCTATGATTTTATAACAATTTTTTAAACTTTTTCTTGTGTCTGAGTGTCTGTGTATATGTACAAAGGATATATAATATATAAAAATGTTATTGCTATTGTTATTAGTTGCTGTCAAATCAGTCCCAACTTATTAATAAGCAACCCAATGCACAACAGAATAAAACAATGCCTGGTTCTATGCCATCCTCACAACAGAATAAAACAATGCCTGGTTCTATGCCATCCTCACAACAGAATAAAACAATGCCTGGTTCTATGCCATCCTCACAACAGAATAAAACAATGCCTGGTTCTATGCCATCCTCACAACAGAATGAAACAATGCCTGGTTCTATGCCATCCTCACAATTGCTGTTACACTTGAGCCCATTGCTGCTGCCACTGTGCTAATCCATGTTGTTGGGAGAGTTTCCTCTCTTTTGCTGACCATCCCTTTTACCAAGCATGACGTCCTTCTCCAGGGCCTGGACATTCTTGATAATATATCTGCAGTATGGGAGATACAGTTTGGCCATTCTGGCTTCTAAGGAGCCTTCTGGCTGTACTTTATCCAACAAAAATGTGTCTTATTATTTACTTCTTACAAATTTCTTCTTAGCATCATGAAAGAGAACACATTTTCAAATGCATAATTTGTAACATAATGGCTCAGAGAATTTGGTTATAATTACACATTGGTAACAAAAAGCAATACTGGTTACTAACAATAGAATCGGTAGCTCTGGTGGTTCCATGGGTTAAGCTTTGAGCTGCATATTGAAAGGATGATGCTTGAAACCCATCCACCAATGAGGCAATTGGGCTTCTGTAAAGACTGCACTCTCAGAAACAATGTGGAACAGTTCGATGGTGAGCTCTTTAGGCTCACTATGAGTTGTAATTCACTCAATGGCGTGGGTTTAACACTGGAATCATTCATCTTTATCCATCTATATTAACCTTGCATTCTGAAATTCTTTATTACACAAGGTAGATTTAGCTTTTTTCTTTTATTGACCTTTGAATTTGAAAATAAGTTGCACAGTCTATAAAGTGCCTTTCTTTATATTGCTTTGATTTTAAAACGTTAATTAAGGTGATGAAGGCCAGCACTTTATAATTTCTTTCTAAACACACTCAATTTATTAAATATTCATTAATAATTATTTTTGTAAAATGTTTGCATCTGTGGGGATACTAATTTGTATAAGATATGGCATTTATACACAAGAAATCTATCATATAAAAAGAGGGCATCATACTTACAGATAGTACCTATCTGGCCTGGCTTCAATGGCTGGAGGATCAGAACTCTACTAGAGGAAGAAAGAAGGGGAAAAATGTGTAGTCTGCAGCAATTTGATGAACTTGACCTATACTTATGGATGTAGTAGCTTAAAAGAAGGAACAAATCTTTACAGCAAGGATCATTCCCACACCTTGGTACACAGGGTTTTCAGGGACAGGCAATTTAGACATTGACTACCCAAAAAGGAGGAGAGGGCTACAAAGACAAGAAGTGACTGGTTTACAAGTTTTCAAGAGGGATCCTAGATTCAGAGGGTGCGGAGGAAGGTAGAATCTCCACTGAGTGATTTCCAACCTGTCTAGACAGGGCTGGTAAAAGGAGATGAGGATAAGACTTTTGTGGTTCAATAGTGAATAATTGTTGTCAGGACTGACTGTGAAGGTTGCCAATGTAAAGGTAGATGATTTGTAACAAAAGGAGGGGAGTGGTTGATTTTTCAGTCCAGGAGTTGAAGACCCTGGGACCATCAAGGGAGAAGAGTAGAGTACAGAACCTTATCCAGAGAAGCAGCAACACCAGAGATGGAAACAGAGACGATGACGTGGAGAGATAGGGACTCTAGACTCAGGAAGGGAAAGGGGTTGTGTACTGGCGGCTAGAGGGCAAGCTTGCAGGGTAGACCCTTTGGTTGTTTGAATGCTGTATATTCCTGAGTCCTTTGGTATATCTCCAAAAGAAAAAAAAGAAAAGAAAAGAAAAACACAGAGGGAATGGAAGCCATGCTGTTGAATGATGATGCATGGAGGGGATTATAGTCGTTGCAATGAGATGAAATACGATGGGACAAGTGTAAGGTTGATGTTCTCCCATGTAAAGTATCACTCAATTCACAATAAAAAAAAAAAAAAAAGAGGGCATAACCACACATGCAAATATGGCATGGAAAACATATGATAAGTACCATAAACTGTAAAACAAACAAAACATTATAGGAATCCTTTGGAGAAAAATATAATTTTTTGCTTGAGGGACTAACAACAAAAAAAATACCTTATACATGGATAAAACACTAGAAGTAGAGAGTTTTAGCTGAACAGTGTGAATAATATATATTTTTTTAAATAAAACTCAAACAAGGGTACCTGAAGAAATGAGGTATGTAGGAAAGGTAGGCAAGGGTATTTTAGAAGGGGAGAGATGATTTGGGGTGTGCATCTTCAGGAAAGGAATAATCTATCAACTAGAAACGAATAATAAGACTGTCAAGTCACTTTGAATACCTGATCGAAAATAGCTTGAATTTATGGTAAACCAGTCAGCAGGGTTCAATCATTAGCAAAGTCAAATGACAAAAATGTTCTTAACTAACTGTAGCAGACACTGAGGGCAATTTTATCTCTTTACTTGAGAAAAAGGTCTAGATTGACTAAAATAGGGCATTAGTCTTCACTGCAAAAACCTCAAGTTATTGAACTTTACTGAGTTTGGCCTCAATAGCAAAGAACTATGCATTCCCATGTGCATTTTTGCATTTAAAGTGTTGAAATATAAAACAATAGAGGTCTCAGACTTCATCTTATGCCTGGAGTGCTGTTCGTTTTCCATAAATATTATGTAGTGAGTAATGTCCTGCACAACTGTATTTCACTCAGAATACAGTATGTTATGTTTTTAAGTGATTGCACATGATATATAATTTTTGTCAAGATGATTCTGCCAGGCATACTAGGTTATGGTTTATTTTAGCTTACCATATCTAATACATTGCATAAAAGTGGTGAAAGCATATATGAAGTACTACAAAACAGCGACTAAAAATGTGTTGCCTAAGTGTTTTCTTAGGGGAGGATACTTTTCTTTATAGGAAAAGTAAAAAAAAAAAAAAAAAAAAAAAAAATTCTTGAGCAAAAGATCAAGTGCACATCTCCACTATTTTTAGGCCTACTTTCACAAAAAGAATCGTAGAGATGGGATGCTAGTGCATTGGTTTATACCTTCATATTCTTTAACTGTGCTAAATATTTCCAATGTAGTCACCATAAACTCTTAGCACATAATATAATCCAAGGATATCTTCAAGAATGAGATTGTTTTATAAGAAATTTCACACCTTTTTAATACAGCAATTTGTTATTTCCCTTTTACTTTGCCATTCGGGCTCCTTTCCCATTTTGTTGTTATTAGTTGCCACAAGTAAATTTTGATGCACAACAGAATGATACACTTCCCGGATCTATGCAAACCTCACAACTATTAGTTTTGAGCCCATTGTTGCTGCTACTGGGTCAGTCCATCTTGTTGGGGGCCGTCTTCTTTTTTGCTGATCTTCAACTTTATCACACATGATGTCTTTCTTCAGTGCCTGGTCCCTCCTGACAAAGTCTCATCATCATTGCTTTGAAATAATTTTTTCCAACACAAATTTGTTACCTTTTCTTGCAGCTCACGGTACTTTCAATATTCTTCTCCAACACTGCAATTCAAAGGCACTGATTTTTCTATGCCCTTCCTTATTAATTGTCCAACTTTCACATGCATATATGATTGTGATTGAGAACAGTATGGCTTTTGTCAGGCACACCTGAGTACCAAAATGGCATCTTTGCTTTTGAAAACTTTTAAAAGGGGTTGTGCGTTGGCAGATTTACCTAATACAATTCAATCAGTGTTTCCGTGAGCATTGATTGTGGATCCAAACAAAATTCAGTCTTGGAAAACTTCAATCTTTTCTCCTTCTCTCATGATGCTATTTACTGGTCCAGTATGAGGATTTTCATTTTCTTTACTTCTTTGCAATGTTATCCATTGTTTGTTGTGATCCACAAAGTCAAATGACTTTATAAAGTGAATAAGGCATACACAAATGTCTTTCTGGTATTCTCTGCTTTCATCAAAATCCATCTGACATGAGCAGTGATACTCTTCATTCCATGTCCTTTTCTGAATCTGGCTTGAATTTCTGGCAACTCCTTGTTAATGAAATGCTACAAATATTTTTAAATGATCTTCAACAAAATTTTACTTGCATGTTATATTAACGATACTGTTCCATGATATCTGCATTTCATTGAGTCACCTTTCTTTGGAATGGACACAAATATGGTTCTTAAATTTTCTTGGCATAGTTCAATGAAAATCTCCAGAACTGCATCAGTTTGTTGAAATTTGTATTCTGTCTATTCCTGGAGCCTGTTTTTATGCCAATAACTTCAGTGTAGCTTGGACTTCTTCCTTCAGAACCATTGATTCTTGATTATATTCTATCTCTTGAATTAGCGGAAGATTGACCTTTAATTTTCAGTACAGTGACTCTATATATATCTTCCGTCTTCTTTTGCTGCTTTCTGCACCATTCAATATTTTGTCCAGAGAATGCTTCATTATAGATAATCAAAGCTTAAATTCTTTCCTCAGTTCTTTTAACTTGAGAAATGCTGAGCACATTCCTCTTATTTAGTTTTCTTATTCCAAGTCTTTGCCCATTTCATAATAATATTTGATTTTGTCTTCTTGAACTGACCTTTGAAATTTTCTGTTCATCTCTTCTACTTCCTCATTTCCTCCATTCCTTTGTCATCTCTATGCTGGGAAACAAGTTTCAGAGTCTCTTCAAACATCCATTTTTTTTTTTTATTTTCTTTCCTCTTTCTTAAAAACCTTTCATTTTGTTCCTATATGAAGTTCTTGATGTCAACCCAAAACTCTTCTGGTCTTAGGTCATTAGTGTCTAATGCATCAAATATGTTCTTAAGATGCTCTCTAAATTCAGGTGAGAGATGTTCAAGACCATGTTGGGCTACTATGGACTTGCTTTAATTTTCTTCATCTTCAGCCTTGACTTGCATATGATACATTGACGGGTGAGTCCATAATCTGTACCTGGCCTTGTTTTGACCCATAGTACTGAGCTTGTCCACATATCTTATCACAGTTGGTGTCAATTTGGTATTTCTGTATTCAGTCTGGTGAGATTCATGTGTGTAGTTGCCTTTTATGTTGTTTAAAAAGAGTATTTGTAAGGCATATGTCCTTGGTTTTACAACATTCTATCCTGTGATCTACGGCATCATTTCTATAAACAAGACTATATTGTCTAACTACTGATTGTTCTTCTTTGTTTACAACTTTTGCATTCCAATCACCAGTAATTATCAATACATCTTGGTTTGATCAATTTCAGACTGAAGAAGATGATAGAATTCTTCCGCTTCATCATCACTGGCTTTAGTGATTGTGTGTAAATTTAAATAATAGTGTTACTAACATCTTCCTTGTATGTTTATGGATATTATCTTATCACACACAGAATTGTACTTCAAGACAGATCTTGACATTTTCTTTTCAAGGATGAATAAAACACCATTCCTCTTGAATTTGCTTTTCCAGGCATAGAAAAACATGACTATCAGATTAAAAATGGCCAATACCAGTCCATTTCAGCTCACTGTTGTTGTTGATCGATGCCTTCAAGTAGATACTGACTCATAGAGAATGAAACACTGCCTGATCCAGCGCCAATCCCATAATCCTGGCTACACTTGAGCTCATTGCTGCTGACACTGTGCCAATCCATATTGCTGGGGGTCTTCCTCTTCTTCACTGACCCTCTACTTTGTCAAGGATGATGTTCTTCTCAAGGGACTGGTCCTTCTTGATAATATGTCTGACGTATGAGAGACAAAGTCTGATAATCCTTGCTTTTAGGGAGAATTCTGGCTATACATCTTCCAACACAGATCTGTTTGTGTTTCTGATGGTTTATGGTTAGGTGGACTCAAGGGGGTCCCAACACAAAGAAACCCCACGCAAAACAGAATGAAACACTGTCTTGACTTGTGTCATTCAAATAAATCTTGTTACACTTCAGCACATTGTTGCTGCCACTGTGCCAATCCATCTTATTAAGGGATTTTCCCCTTTTTCACTGAACCTCCATTTTGCCAAGCATGATGTCCTTCTACAATGACTGATCCCTCTTGATAACATGTCTAAAGTATGAGAGATGAAGTCTGGCTCTCTGGCTTCTAAGGAGCACTCTGGTTGCACATTTTCCAACAGAAATTGTTTGGAATTGTCAGTTTGTTCTGACAATCCATGGTACTTTCAATATTCTTCTCCAACACCATAACCTAAATGCATCAATTCTTCTATAATCTTCCTTATTCATTGTCCACCTTTCACATGCATATGAGATTATAGAAAATACCATAGCTTGGTTCAGACACACCTAAATCCTCAAAATGACATCTTTCTTCTTTAACATTTTAAAAGGTCTTTTGCAGCAGATTTGCCTAATGCAATATATATCCTTTGATGTCTTGACTGCTGCTTCCATGTGTTGATAATGGATCCAAGAAAAATGAAGTCTGTGACAACATCAATATTTTCTCCATTTATCATGATGTTATTTATTGATCCAGTGGTAAGAATTTGTTTTTTCTTTACATTAAAGTGCAACTGAAGGCTGTGGTCTTTGAGCTTCATAAGTAAATAGTTTAAGTTCTCTTGGCTTTCAGCAAGCAAGGTTGTATCATCTGCATATTGCAGGTTGTAAGTAAGTCTTCATCCAATCCTAATGCCACATTTTTCTTTATATAATCCATTATCTGGGATTATTTACTTTGCATACACACTGAATTTAAATGGTGAAAGAATACAACCCTGACACACACCATTCTTGATTTAAGCCATTTAGTTTCCCCTTGTTTTGTTTGAATAGTTGCCTCTTGGTCTATTTACAAGTTCCTCATGAACAGTGATAAAGGATAAGCACTGAACTGTGAACCACATGGTCAGCAGTTCTAACCCACCAGTTGATTCTATACAGCATCGTTAAGAGTCGGTGCTGACTTGGTGGCACTTAGCAACAAGAACTTGAGCACAATTTTGTGCTATGGAATACCCATTCTTTGCAATGTTATCCATACTTGTCATGAGCTACACCAAGATATAATCATCAACTAAATATAACTACAACACCACAGTGTCTCACAAAAAGCAAACAATTTCAGCTTATGCGAAAAAACAAGAGTTAGAAAATATAACACAAGAAATGGCATCAGAACTACCTCATTTTATGTCAGGAAACAAAGTGACAAAATAATTGAAAAAAAAAAAAAACCACAGGACTCATACAATATCAATAACTAGAAAGTCAGAAAATTAACACCAAGACATCGGAAATAGATAATACGCTGAAAGGACAAAGTAATATAACTCAATAAATGGAAAGCTGAATTACTGAGCTTAAAGAAAATTTCCCTTTGTCAACTACTAAAGGACTAAATAGGAAAAAAATAAAAAAATGTGAAGAAAGCCTTAGGTTTCTGTGGGACACTATGAAGAGGAATCTTATGTGTGATTGGAATTCCAGAAGAGGAAGAGGCCAAAAAAAAATAAAAAAAAATACCCATAGATAATATTGCGAAGAGTTGTTGAAAGAAAACTTTCCTAACTTCAAGAAAGACAAGATGATAGCCATTCAAGAAGCTCAATAAACTCCAAACAGGATATAACACAAAAGCAAAGCACCAAGATATATTATAATCAAAATTTTCACAACCAAAGACAACTAAAGAGACCTAAAAACAGCTCAGGAAAAACAAAATCTTACATACAAAGGAAAACTAATATGGTTAAGCTCTGATTTCTCAGAAGAAATCATATAAGCAAGAAGACAATGGAAAGTCCTATATAAAATTCTGAAAGAAACAAATTGTCAACTAAGAATCATATATCAAACAAAACTGTCCATCAAATATGTTGGTAGGTCATTTTGATACAAACAGAAACAAAAATAATTTTTAAAAGCCAACTTTATAAAAAACCTTAAAGGGAGTTCTTTGGAGAGAGACCAAAAGGCAGCAATCTGAGAATAACGTACACGACAAAATCACCTAGACTCAATCCAGATATAGAAGTATGCAAAGTAAAACAGATCCATAAGACTGAAAAGAGAGAACTAGACATACAGTTGTAAAAAGCAAAGCAAAACAAAAACAACATAAAATAAAAAGAGAAAATAATCCAGTTACAGCACTTCCAAATGAAAAGAAAATCAGATCAATTTCAAGAAAAAATAAAATAAATATATAAAAAGAAACCTGACAGCATACCCAAAAACTAGACCTAGCCTTACCCCTAGCCCTAGTCCAATGCCCATCCCTAACACCAACCCTACTCCTTACCAAAACCATAACAATCAGAGATGTCAAATGCCTAGCCAAGACCTAGCTATAGTTCTAAGCCTAACCCTTACTCCTTATCCCGATCCACCCATCACCCAAAAAACAAATTCAGAACCTAAAATGTCAGAAACATTAAAATGTTTATAGCTAATTTCTTCAAAGTACATCCCCAAAGCTTGAATATTTGAGCATTTTTTATTTAAAATTTGTAGCATCATCCATACTTTAAACTTTTAAATGTGATTAATCTGACCAGATAAATTTTATTAAGTGAATTTTTGAGTGATTGCCTGAAATATTTAGAAAAGGCAGTCATTCTGTCAAATTTTATAATTACATAGTATATGCAATTTGATTCAAATTCTGGGAGTACTATTGGTAAGGCTGTAAAGAGACATAGTCCCTTAACAAAACAAAGATGTATTCATTCAAACAAATGACTTATAGCAACACTCATAATTTTATCTAAGGTAGGGAATATTTGTTTCTAGAAGACCATCCTAATATCTTGATTTTTTTGAAGTTATGTAATCACACTTTTCATGTTGTAAAATATCTAATAAGACCTCTTAGCAAACACTGTTATATGTAGGCAAGAAGGTATTCCGATCATCTTAAATTTTTTTTTTTCCTTTAATATATCTTTTCTTCTGGAAGATTTTCATGAAATTGCTATGGCTGATATAATTTGGTTAATGAAACACTCTTATGTGTATGACTTACTTAGCTTAAACTAATTGATTTATAGATTTATACACTTAAAAATGCCATGTTTTTGTTGTTAAGTGCCATTGAGTTCTGACTCATAGCAACCTTGTATAGAGTTTCCAAGAAGCAAATGTTGAATTTGAACAATTGACCTTGTGGTTCAAACCAACCTTCTGTCCAGTGCTTTAACTGATGGTTGACTTTTGAACTTTTTCTTGGTCAGTTTCCTAACAATAAACAGCAGCACATGGAATGGAAACATTCTCAGTCACCAACCAAGTAAAAGCTCAAAAGTCAACCAGCAACTGGAAAATTAATGTCCACAGGTTTCTAAGATTCTCAAGGGCCCGTATTGGAACACTATAAGGAAAAATGTTCAACAATCATTTGTGCTCATTACACTGAGATGCTCACTGAAGAGCTGAAGCCTAGACTTTGGATTAAATACAGAGGATTGTTATGCAAGGGCATTGGGATCTTGCTTGACAATGCACGTTCACAGACTTCTGACCACACTGTTGACACTCTGCAAAAACTTCATATTGAGGTGTCAAAGCATCCTCCCTATAACCCTGATCTTGCTCCATTGAACCCTTGCCTGTTTATTCCTCATAAAGCAATCCTTCCAGGATGAAGATTTACCTCTAATGAAGAGGTAAAGACAATGGTGCATTTGTGGCTACAGTTCAGCCTAAAAGATTTTTTATAATAAGGGAGTACAAAAGCTTGCTGACAGATGGACAAAGTGTATTGAAAATCAAGGCTATTATGTAGAAGAATGATATATCTGTTTTTCCTAAAAATTGATTAAAATAACTTCTACAACCAGAGTGCAGATAATTTTTGGCTCACCCTCATGAATCAACATGTCTTTCTTTCAGAGTGCTTCTGAGTAGACTTGGAACTCCAATCTTTCAGTTAGCAACCAACCGAGTATATTAGACATTTTTGCCACTCAGGGACTTCATAACATTAATTAATCTATTATATGTAAATAGGCATATTTGGGAGATTATATTATGGGTCCTTTTAAGCTTTTGATTGAGAAAATTTAAACACTGTCAGTGTTGTTGTTTAGTGCCACTGAGTCAGTTCTGACTCATCAAGACCATGTATAAGGTTTCTGAGAAACTGCTGTTGGGTTTGAACTGCCAACGTTGTAGTTAGCAGTCAAGTGCTTATCCTCCAGCACCTTACCAGGACTCCTATTAAAACATTATGGGTGAACTAATGTACACAAGATTGCAAGCTTATCTTCGTAAGATGCTCTTTTGCTGACTTTGAACAAGCAAGCTTTCATGTTATAAGCTGCCATATGGAGATGACCATGCAGCAAGAGCTAAAGGCAGCCTTGGCAACAAGAATATAAGAAATTAAACCAAACATTGTCAACTGCTTTGTAAACTTGAAACTATATCACTTGAGGTGAGAACTCAGTCCTTGAGTACATACAACCTTGCAGAAGACCCAGCTAAGTCATGCCTATACTCCTGACCCACAAAAACTGTGAAATAATAAAAACATGTTCATAGTTGGTAAGTTTGTATAACAATTGTAATGCAAAAAATATAGCAAATACAGCTGAATGCCTAGGTCTGTTAAAATTTTCAAATTCAACAAATAGGATGCTTTTCACTAGCTTTGTTGCAGCTGGTTTAAAGAAAAAATAATGAAATCCTATCAAAATGTTCTAAAAGCTCAGTGTAATTTTCACAAGGCACTGTAGGTTAAGGTGCAGGAAGGGCAGGTTGGTTTGAACTGCAAGGTTGGTGGTTAAAGCTCTCTAGCTGCTCCTTGGAAAATCTATACAGGTCACTATGAGTTGGAACCAATTCAATGGCACCTAATAACAACAACATAAGCTTTGCATAATATTTACCATCATAACAGGCAGAATGTTGAAAGTTTTGATCTTTTGAATGATTCAGACCTAGTCAATGAAGTATACTTCAGAGTTTCTGCCCAGGTTCCTTGTATTTGTTGTTGTTAAGTGCCATCGAGTGGGTTCCGTCCCATAGCGACCCTGTATAGGCTTTCCGAGGAGTGACTGATGAGCTTGCAGTTCAAATGGCTTTGCAGTCTGGCTCATTAACCCACAGCACCACACCAGGATTCGGGTTCCTTGTATAGCACGAAAAAAATACTTTTTGCAAGTATATTATTCTTCAGAGAAAATTGGGAAACTATAGATCATTTGATTGGTCTGAAGCACAGTCAAGCTCTCTGGGTATTTACTTATTTTTACTAAATTCTAGAGTAGAAAATAAACAGAATCAATAAGGCATTTTAAAATCTCACAATTATTAATTTTATTGGAATTTATAAATGATGGCATTTGTGTTTGATAAGTTAGTATCAGAAAGTAATAAATTAAATTAAAGAGATCAAATTGATACAGGCTTATTATCCTAAAGTGTTTTTCTCTCATTTTTCTACCTGAAGAGGTAGAGTTAATGATAATTGGTTTAAAAGTTCTTCTAATTCACACTGAAACAATTTAATTTGTACTCATTATGTTCTTCTTGTCTCTTAATTTCTTGAGATGTTCTAATTTAACTAAAATACTTAAAAAGATGTTCTCAGTATTCTCCATAAACTTGTGTGTATGAGTAATTGTCCACTGGCTAATCATATTCAATGTTATCTCCTTTCATTTTTCTATTTTTTTTTTCTTGAATATAGTATACTGCTATATAGGATCACTGAATCACTTTTTATTCCAGAAGTTGATCATGCTTTCATGTTTAGCAAAAGGCCTGTTGCTCTGCACAGTCTGAGTATTATCCAATATATCTTCCCACGGTTCACACCAAAAGACTAACTGCATAATGTATTATTGTGGGTGACCAAAAAACAAAATCACATGAATCTACATCTATAAATCATTGGCCTAAAGACTTCATCTCCAGCTCTGTGAGACACTTTATCAATCTCATTTCAACCATAGAACATTACTGAGTCATTGTTCTGGATGAGAGTAACTGATGGCACTGTTGACAGGTTTGTGGAAGGAAAAAAAGTAGCTATGCAATTATCAAAGCTTTAAACTCATGACTATACAGAAGACTGGAATGGAACAACCCTACCAAGAATGGTAAGTTCTCTATTAAAGATAAATATGAGGCCATTAACTTGGCATCCTGAAATTTGTAATCTGTACAATTTTCCTCCCGAGCCTTTATTCATGAAATAGTTCTAATTTTCCTGTCTACGTCCCCTACTACTTATATCTGTAATATATTTTCAAGTACACATTAAAAATCACTACCTAATTGTCGTTAAGGCAATTAAATTTTCAACTTCTTCATACACTTTTTGAACTTCATTATTCTGTCTTTATTAATCATCTTATCTGTATGACTTAGAATTGAATAATTTCTGCTTAAATACTATTAAATTCCAAATCACACAGATAAGGTGATTTCTACTTAAATAATGGAGCCTTGGCATAGTACTGTAGGATAAACACTGGACCACAGGGTCAGTTTGAACTGCAAGGTCAGTGGTTCAAACTCATCAGCAACTCCTTGGAAACACTATACAGGATCTCTAAGAGTCCGTAATGACTCAACAGTACTTAACAACAACTTAAATATCGATGTCATTTTCCAGTAAATTAAAAAAGTACAAGACCAATATATAGTCTCCCTCCCTTTCTCTAAGACCAATATATAGTTTTCTTTATTTTTTTCTCCATCTCCTCCTTAAATTATTTTTTCTTGTTTACTTCTCTATACATATTTACTGAAGAAATACTATATATGTGAAGCACAATGGATCACATGCATAGATCAATAGATATGTTTGGAAGATTTGAATAAAGAATTATGTATAAAAAGAGGAAATCACCACAAATTCCATTCCCATAAGCATCCTGAGACTCTTAGAGTGAAATGTTGAATGGATGAAATGAGTGAACTGATATGAAAACAGGCTTTCAGCCCCACATCAGATGTTCTTTAATGGGAAGGAAACAAAAGGGGTGCTCTATTCTTGGTTGTAGGAAGAGGTTATGCTCTGTGTATATAGACATCTACTAAATTAGGGGCTGGCGAGAAAGCTAAAAACATGTGTCCTATCCTGGAGTGCCTAAAACAATGTCCTGTCACTTATGTGAATACTAGCTCAGAAACTTAAAAAAAAAAAAAGTAGCTATATATTTCCTAATATGGAAGACTTTTTTTTAAAAAAAAGCAACATAACCTAGGGACGAGTGAATGATCTCTCTTAAAAAGTGGCTCTATGTCACATAAAGATCTGAAAGCATATAAAGTAATATTACCTTTTTCTAGTCATGGTTGCAGTGACCAGGAAGGATGGAGACCCAGAGAGAACTGAATACTGGAAATGCTCAGAACAGTGAGAATTAGTAGGAACATTCAATGAAAAAGGCATGAACTTGAGGTTAATCCCACAGACACTTGGATCCAAATCTTTGACTATCCAATGCTCATGAGTAAAGAAAAGAGGAAAGAGCTACATTTTTTTATTGCTATGTGCTAGAGTCCTGGTGTGATGCTGTGGGTTAATGCGCCAGACTGCAAAGCCCTTCGAACTTCAAGGTCGGTAGTTCAAGCTCACCAGCAGCTCCTCATAAACCCTATACAGGGTCGCTATGGGTCAGAATTGACTCAAAGACAATTAACAGCAACAACAACAACCTGAAAGATGGAGTTCTAGTGTGGCACGGTAGCTTAAGCACTAAACAGCTGACTTCAAGGTTGAAGGTTTTAAACCCACCAGCCACTCCTCAGGAAATTTATGAAAGGTCACTATGTCAGAACTGCCTCAACTGCACTTAAAAATGACTCTCTGAAAAGCATCTGTTAAGATCTTTGCATTTGTTATATTAATTGTTTTCTTAAATCTCATTGAATATAGGTACTTTCTCAACTATAAATATGCAAATAAGAGGTGAAGTAGCATTGTTGTTGTTGTTGTTGTTACATGCCATCAAGTTGGAACGAACTCATAGAGACCCTAGGCATAGCAGAAAGAAACAGTACCTGATCCTGGGCCAACCTCACAATTGTTGCCACGATTGAGCCCATTGATGCTGCCATTTTGACAATCCATCTCCCTGGCGGTCTTCCTCGATATCAAACATGATATAATTCTCCAACAACTCGTCTATCCTGACAATATGTCCAAAGTATGAGACACAGAGTTTAGTCATCTTGGCCTCCAAGGAACACTCTGGCTGCACTTCTTCCAACACAGATCTGCTGGTTTTTTGGCAGC
>NW_006408706.1:4499589-4504093 GCF_000296735.1 Chrysochloris asiatica
ATTCCATGTTCTGATTATTAATGGATATTTACAGCTCTTTCTCTTCATTTTGAGTTGTGCCCTATCAGCAAATGAAGGTACCAAGGTCTTTACTGCCATGGGCTTTACTCCATTCACATCATCACAGTCCACTCTACTTTGAGGAGGCAGCTCTTCCCCAGTCGCCTTTTGAGTGCCTTTCAACTTGAGGGGCTCATTTTCCAGCACTATAGCTAGCAGTGTTTCTCTACTATTTATAAAGTTTTCAGTGACTACATGTCCAGAAGTAGTTTGCACTTCTTCTTCCTAGTCTTTCTTCATCTGGAAGCTCATATGAAACCTATCCACCATGGGTGACCCTGCTGAAATTTAAAATATCCATGACATACCTTCTAGAATCACAGCAACAGACAAGCATCCACCATATGATAAACTGAGAGATAAGTGGGGCTACCTAAGGTCATGCAGTCTTTAGAATAAAATCCAAGATAACTAGTGTAGTATGTTACACATTGGTGACTCATATCTGCTCCTTTTCTACTTTTCCAAATTCATCTTCTTTTACTCTCCCTTGAAGTATTTGGGTACCACAAATGGTTAAGTAAGTATTTGAGTACTTGCTAAAAAGCATTTCAAACCCACCAAAGGTACTTTGGAAGACTGACCTGGTCATCTGTTTATGGAATGTCTCCATCTGGCAAGCCCAATTCCACTCTGTACAGCTAAAGATACCAAGTGTCAGAACTGACTCAGTGGCAAGTAACAGTAATTTAAAAATCCCCTTTCTACACATTTTATGCTACCTTAGCATTACTGTAGAAGGATATTTTCTGGCTTGAGTTATTTCACACAAAAAAGAACACCTACCATCACCTTGTTAAAACCTACTGGATTAATGTTTCTGAGTACGCAACAATGTATAAGTACTTTCAATCACAGCCTTTCCCCCTCTGAACTGAATTGTAGCACTTCTCTGAAGAAGAGCAGAGACGCTATTGTATTCTTCTGTACATGAATTATTCTTGTTATGCGCCATCAAGTCAGTTCTGACTCATAGCAACGCTGTATACGGTTTCCGAGGAGCGACTTGTGAGCTTGAACAAATCGACCTTACAGTCCAACATTTAACCTACAGTGTTCATGAATTATTTGATATGAACTACTGTTATTTTTGTAAAGTGCTGTCACATCTGTTCTGATTCATAATGATGCTATATAGGGTTTCCAAGGAGAGGTTGGTGGGTTTGAACTGATTATCTTGTGGTTAGCAGTCCAGTGCTTTAACAACGCTGCAGCAGAATATGAACTAAAGTGGTAAAATCAGGATTCCAATCAATGTCTCTGTGATTTCAAAGTTTAAAAGACATGTTCACAACAATTGTGACTCAATATTGTCAATGAAAAGTGCCTTCAATGAAGGTATGACAAAAAGAATCACTAGGAGAAATTCTTGATTCTAATCTTTTCCTGAAAGCCAGAGGAATATGAGCTGTCTTCCTCAGAACCCTTCTTTTCCCCAAGTTCAATATTTTTTATAATCAATTTGGAGTATTTCCTTGTCATTAAAATGATCTTTACACTGAAAGAACTCATACGAGCTAATCCATTGTTGGGGAGCACAGTGAATGCTGTGATAAACACTGAACTCTGAAGCTAAAGGGCCTCAGTTTGAGCCCACCAACCTATTTGTATGAGAAAGATGAGACTTTCTGCTCCTGCAAAGATTCATTGTTGTTGTTGTTATGTGCCGTGGAGTCGGTTCCGACTTACAGCGACCCTACACAGGGTTTCCGAGACTGTAAATCTTTACTGGAGCAGACCGCCTCATCTTTCTCCTGTGGAACCGCTGGTAGTTTCGAACTGCTGACCTTGCGGATTGCAGCCCGATTCGTAACCACTACAGCATCAGAAATCTTATATAGATTCACTATGAGTCAGGATGACTCCTACGCACTGAACAACAATGACAATCCATTGTAGGTGGTCAGTATCTGTTTATGTAGGTAATCAGTATCTGTTTGATTGAAGGACAGTTCTTAAATTATGGTGGAATCTATAGAATTCATGTCATTTTTCATCTGAAATTTGTTCTTTGTCATTGTCATAAAATATTTTTATATATCATAATTACATTTTTTAATTCATTTTTGACTAATACCTAATTCCTCTTCTTTAAGAAGTCCATTCACTAATAATTTTGCATAATATTATTGACAGTTAAATTACAAAATTCAATATTTTGGTATTATATAATTTTTCTTAGCAATGTTGAGAGATTTGTCTTCCAGCTCACTGACTCTGGCTTCCATCTCTTCAATTCTACTCCTTTGCCCTTTTAGTGTATTGTCCATTTCTGATATTTTATAATTAATCATATGGACCTCTTTTTGCAGATTTTGAATGGTTTCCAATGCTGTATGTATCTTGTTTGATTGCTCCTGAAGCACTTTCCTGACTTCTTCTTTCTTTTTCTGCACCCCTCTGTGGAACATTTGAATTTTTATCCATATAATTCTTCTGAATTCCTTCTCAGACAGACCCAAAGACTTCTCTTCTTCTAGTGGGACGTCTGTTTCTGCCTCCAGCTCATTTGTCTCAGTTACTCTTTTCTGTTTTGGGACATGTGCTGAGATCTTTTGTTGTTTTTTCTTGGACATTTTCAGTAGTTAGGTGGGTTTTCAATGATTAAACGAATGTATGCTACTGTGTTATTAAGCTTACTGAGTGTCTCCTGGTGGATGCAATCTGGAAATAGGCTTCCCTTTTCACATGTAATGCCTAACAGCTGGTATTGTCTCTTGTCCAGATGGTGGCATATTATGGGGTATGCTTGTAATTTGGCTATATGGCCATGATAGCTGTCTTTTTCTTGGGTAATATAGGGAGAGAAAGCTCCCATCCCCAGGAAAAAAGTGAGACCAAAAGGACCAAAAACAGAAACAATATAAAAGCAGAGACAAAAACCACCACTTAAAACCAACAATAAAATTGTAGCCAATTGACCAGTCATCTATTCTGTGCAGGTCAGTGTCTATGCACAGTAGAAACCTCTAGCAGTGGGTGGGGGTGTCCACTCAGGCCCCTCCTTTTGTCACCACCATGGAGGTGCACAGATAGATATTGAAGAATGAAACAAAGAAAGATTGTCCACTATTTTTATCTCTGAAGGTCAGTTAGGTATCTGCATATGCACAGTGTAATTCTCAAAATAGCTGTGTCCTTATATATAACAGTTGCTGTTGGCTCTTGCCTTTTATGTTGAGGTTTTACAAGGTGCACATATGGTTTGGCTGCATGGCCAGTCATGCTGTTTCTTGCTAGGTTAAGACAGGAATAAAGAGTCCCACTCATGTCAACCTTAGGGCCGAGTCCCAGAGTTAGATGTCATAAGAAGCAGCCAAAGGATCAGCCTGTGGGACCAATGGGGCTCCCAAGGACCTCCTCCCTGTGCCATGGAAAAACTGTGGGCACAACACTGGATCATTTTGGGGGTGCACTCCCACCCGCCTGAAGGTGTCTGGGCTGGGCAGTGAGGGTGTGACAGAGGAGAAGAGGAAAGAAAAGTGTAAACTCTGTCACACCTCTTTTTCCAGGTGCTACTTCATAGTTTTTAGTGATGTATCACTGTATCAACCTGGCTATGGCCCCACCCTCTGGTCTCAGCCCAGGCCGAGGGTCCCAATCGATTCAGAAATCACCTTACTTTCCTTCCACAGTTAGATTTTCCCACCAGTGGGCACGGGAAACTGATGCTTTGCATGTTATATTAGATCCAAAACTCTAGTGCTTCTCTGGGAAAGTGCTTTCTCTGGTTTTTCCATGCCTCCATCAAAGAGCCTTGCCTCAGTATTATATAATTTTTAATAAACATTAGTAATACAAGTGATTTTCTATAGATATTTTCCTTTAATGTTTATGAAACTTCTGGGTTTTAAGAAAACTTTTTGGAGAGAAGTGATCGAGATAATTTTTAAAAACTTTATTATCACTTTAATGGTGGGAATTCATTTTAAAAAGAAAGTACAAAGATTTAAAGCTTTATATTATATCAGAGACATTTTAGGTTCAATTCAAAGAAAGATTTCCTGACATTATAAAAAGTATTCATGCATGAGCAAGTAATGATAGACAGATACTTTAGACTCATTGTCCTTAACGAAACTGGAGATTCTCATTTGCTTACACTGGCTAAATGTAGATAATGTCTGCCAAAAAATAAATGTTGTGGAGAGGAGAGGGTTGTCTTAGCTGCGTGACTTCTGGTGGTTTCTATTTGCCATTGAGTTGGTTATAACTCATAAAGACCCTGTATAGGGTTTCTGAGACTGTAAATATTTTAGGAAGCATAAAACCTCCTCTTTCTCCCAATGAGCAGCTGGTAGTCTCAAATTATTGACCTTGCACTTAGCAACCCAAATCTTAACTCATTATATACCAGAGCGCCTTAGAAGCATGTGGATAGTACTAAAAGAAATGAAAAAAAGGACACTGAATTCTACCAGGAGGGATCAATGAAATAAGTATA
>NW_006408706.1:4505992-4507730 GCF_000296735.1 Chrysochloris asiatica
GAATGCGGAAATCATTGGACAATCTCTTTGATATCCCATGTGAATAAAGTTTTGCTAAAGGTAATACAGAAACAGCTGCAAGCATCAAATACAAAAAACATTCTGGCTATATATATTTCTTTCAAGACAGATTTGTTTGTTATTCTGGCAGTCCGCGATACTTTCAATATTCTTCACAAACAGCAAAATTAAAATGCATTGATTCTTCTAGTGTCTTCCTTATTCATTGTCCAACTTTCACATGCATATAAGATTATTGAAAATACCATGTCTTGGATCACATACATCTTAACTCTCAAACTGACATCTTTGCTTTGAACACCTTAAAGAGGTCTTTTGCAGCAGGTTTGCCTAATGCAATAATCAGTTGATAGTTTCACTGCTACTTCCATGAGCAATTATTGTGAATTCAGGCAAATTGAAGTCCTTAACAACAATATTTTCACCATTTAGCATGATGTTTTGTTATTAGTACAATTTTGAGAATTTTCATTTTCTTTACATTGAGGTGTAAGCCATACTGAAAACTATAGTCTTTAATCTTCAATAGTAAGTATTTCAAATCCTCTCCTCTTTTGCCAAGCAAGGTTATGTCATATGCATATCACAAGTTATTAATGAGTCTTTCTCCATTCCTAGTGATACTTTTTCATACAATCCAACTTCTTGAACTATTTGCTCAGCATACAGATTGAATAAATATTGTGAAAAGATACAACTCTGGCACATCCCTTTCCAGATTTTAAACCTTTCAGTATCCCTTTCTTCTGTTCAAACAGCTGCCTCTTGGTCTATGTACACATTCCTCATGAACACAATGAAGTGTTTGGAAACACCCATCCTTCTCAATGTTATCTATAGTTTGTTATGATCCACACAGTTGAATGACTTTGCATAGTCAATCAAGCCATGATCCATTTGATGTCAGCCATAATATTCTTTGATCTACATCCTCTTCTGCACGTGACTTCAATTGCTGTAACATGTAAGATTATCTACATTGGATATTTTGAAGCATTTAAGTAAAGAGTTCTATTATAATTATAATTTAATACTATGTTCCACTACAATGGGAAGTTCTTAAAGGAATGCTTCATTACAATATGATTATTGCTGTTGGTGTGTGTGGTCTAGTCGGTCTCGACTCAGAGCGACCTTGGATAGAGTTTCCAAGGAGCGATTGGTGAATTTGAACCACCGACATTGCAGTTCAAACTGATCTTAAGGTTGAATGCTTATCCTATGGTGCCACAGCAGGAGTCCAATATGATGATAGGATTATGATGTTGTTGTTGTTAAGTGCTGTTGCATCAGTTCTGACCCATAGCGACCATGTATAGGGTTTCCGAGATAGGCACATGAAAAATAAATGTAATAATATTTTACTCTAGTTGTCTTGTTACTGATCTTCTCAGTTTTGCTTTAGAGTAAATGCTGATTCTTATTGTCATACAGTTGTTGTTTGTTTCTTTAATAGAGCAATGTTCTTACAGGTAATAGCCTTTATTTTGTGTGCTTTTCTTGTATTTCATTAAGAGGTGATACAGAGGATAATTTTGGCTTAGTGTTTACAGAGTACATCTGGGCCATAGTCTCAGGGATTCCTCTGATCTAAACTGGTCTAGTTAATTGAGTGTTTTTAAATAATCTGAGTTTTGTGCAAGACTAAGATGGTGAATTGGGTAGATGCGCAGTGAAGAGCTCCATCAGCAACAACATAGAATACCGGACCAAGCAG
>NW_006408706.1:4509305-4519871 GCF_000296735.1 Chrysochloris asiatica
ACTATACACATGGACCTCACCAGATGGAATACATCTCCAGAAAAAGACAATGGAAAGCTCCATATCATCAGTGAAAATAAGGCCAGGGGCAGATTGTGGAACAGACTATCAATTACTCATATGCAAATTCAAACTGAAGCTGAAGAAAATGAAAACAAGTCCATGAGAGCCAAAATATGACCTTGAATATATCCCTCCTGACTTAAGAAATCATCTGAAGAACAGATTTGATACATAAAATACTAAAGACCAAAGACCAAGAGAGTTGTGGGATGACATCAGGAACATCATGCATGAAGAAAGCAAAAAGTCATTAAGAAGACAAGAAAGAAGGAAAAGACCAAAATGGATGTCAGAAGAGACCCTGAAACTTGCTCTCCAGCATAGAGATGCTAAAGCAAATGGAAGAACGAGGGGGTCCAAGAGCTGAACAGAAAATTTCAAAGAACAGCTCGAGAAGATAAAGCCAAATATTACTATAAATTGTGCAAAGATCTGGAATCAGAAAACCAGAAAGGAAGAACATGCTCAGCATTTCTCAAGCTGGGGAACTGAAGAAAAAATTCAAGCCTCGAATTTCGTTACTGAAAGATTCTGCAGGCAAATTATTGAATGATGCAGAAAGCATCAAGAGAAGATGGAAGGAATGCACAGAGTCACTGTACCAAAAGGAAATGGTTGATGTTCAAACATTTCAAAAGATAGCATATGATCAAGAGCCAATGATATGAAGGAGGAAGTCCAAGGTGAATTGATGCAATTGGTAAAGAACAAGGCACCACAATTGATGGAATAAAAATGGAAATCTTTCAAGGAAGTGAAGCAGAAGAGGAGGAACTCACTCATCTTTGCCAAGAAAATTGGAAGACAACTATCTGTCCAACTGATTGGAAGAGATCAATATCTGTGCCCATTCCAATGAGAGGTGACCCAATGGAATGCAGAAATCATTGAACAATCTCTTTGATATCCCATGCGAGTAAAGTTTTGCTAAAGGTAATACAGAAAAGGCTACAATTATACATTAACAGAGAACTTCCAGAGGTTCAAGCCGGATTCAGAAGATGCCATGGAACGAGGGCTATCATTGCTGATGTCCGATGGATCTTGGCTGAAAGCAGAGAATATCAGAAAGATGTTTACCTGTGCTTTATTGACTACGCAAAGGCGTTCGATTCCGTGGATCATGACAAGCTATGGACAACATTGTGAAGTATGAGTATTTCAGAACACTTAATTGTGCTCATGAGGAATCTGTACCTGGACAAAGAAGTAGTTAGTTGTTCGCGCAGAACATGGGAACACTAAATGATTTAAAATTCTAAAAGGTGTGCTGCAAGGTTTTATTCTTTCACTATACTTATTCAACCTGTATGCTGAGCAAATCATCCTAGAAGCTGGGTTCTATGAAGAAAAATGTGGCATCAGGACTGGAGGAAGACTCATTAATAACCTGCCCTATGTAGATGACACAACCTTGCTTGCTGAAAGTGAAGAGGATTTAAAACATTTACTGATGAAGGTCAAAGAATATAGCCTTCAGTATGGATTACATCTCAATGCAAAGAAAACAAAAATCCTCATCACTGGACCAATAAACAACATTCTTATCAATGGAGAAAAGACTGATGTTGTCAAGGATTTCATTCATCTTGGATTAACTATGAACACTCATGGAAGCAGCAATCAAGAAATCAAACGATGTGTATTACATTAGGCAAATCTTCTGCACAAGACCTTTTTAAAGTGTTGAAGAGCAAAGAAGTCAGTTTTAGGGTTAAGGTGCGCCTGACCCAAGACATGGTATTTTCAATAACCTCATATGCATGTGAAAGCTGGGCTGTGAATAAGGAAGACTATAGAAGAATTGATGTTTTTGGAGGAGAATACTGAAAGTGCCATGAGCTTCCAAAATGGCAAATACATCTGTTTTGGAAGAAGTGCAGCCAGAGTGCTTCTTGGAGGCCAAGATGGCCAAACTTCATCTCTCATACTTCGGACATATTGTCAGGAGGGACCAGTCACTGGAGAAGGATATCATGTTTGGTAAGATGGAGGGTCAGAGAAAAAGAGGAAGACCCCCAACGAGATGGATTGGCCAAGTGGCAGAGTCAATGGACTCAAGTGTGACAATAGTAGTGAGTTTGGCCCAGGATTGGCAGTGTTTTGTTCTGCTGTGCATAAGGTCGCTATGGGTCGGTACTGACTCAATGGCACCTAACAACTACGACAACATTGAGGATCATGTTGTTATCCCAGTGAGAATGGTCCCTGGTGTTACCCAGATACCATCTAATTCTACTGGTCTGAGGGTAGATGAGGTCATTACTTGAAGCACATGAAATTTTGTGTTAAAATAACAAACACTAGAAATGGTTAGGAGTCTTGATGTGGTATTGAAGGATAAGCATTGGACAGCTCCACAAGGTTCAAACCCACTATTCACTCCTTGAAAACCCTATACAGGGTCACTATGAGTCAGAACTGACTTGAAGACACCTAACAACAGCATAATGGTTAAATAGAACTATAAATCTTTTATGTCCATTCAAATGCAATTATACAAATGTGGGTTCATTACAGTCATTTTGTCTAGAATATTGTGCAAAAGTAAACAAGCAAAGTTGAACAATATAAATCAGGTATAGTAAATACTTCTGAACAATAATCTTACAATAGCCGAATTCAGCTATGCCTAAAGCCGATCTTCCCCTAATTTGTTGCTTACGTGACTTGAGGCATTATAATGCTGTTTACTTTTGTTGTTGTTAAGTGCTGTGGAACCAGTTCCAACTCATAACAGCCCTGTGTATATGATTTCTGAGGAGCAGCTGTAAGTTTGAACTGCTGATTTTGCAGTAATAGATGGCTTTAGGCTCCAATTCTTATCTTATCTTATAGTGCCACACCAAGATGCCAATGCTAATTATAAACAAACTTAAATACTTAAGTTAGTTTTTTGTTTTTTTTTTTCCATTTGTGATGATAAGCATTCTGTTGTTGGTTGCTGCTGAGTTTATTTTTACTCAGGGCAACCCTAGATATTAGAGAACAGAAATGATCTGTAGGATTTGCTTGGTTGTAATCTTAACAGATCATCATCAGTCCTTTTCTCCTGAGGGACCCCTGGTATAGTATGATCTACCATTTTTAGGTTAACAGTAAAGTATTAACCACTTGTTGTTAGGTGCAGTTGACTCAGTTCCAACTCAGCAACACTGTGTACAATAGAACAAAACACTACCCTCTCCTGTACCATCTTCACAATCATTGCTATATTTCAATTACTGTGTGAATTCAGCTCATTGAAGAACTTCATCATTTTTTCTTACCCTCTACTTTACCTGCGGTGTCACTGTAGGATAAGCACTGGACCACAAGGTCCATTTGAAACTCAAGACCAGCAAAATCCACCAGTCACTCCTCAGAAACCTTATACAGCGTTGCTATGAGTCAGATGCGACTTGATGGCACTTAACAACAACAAACAACTTTACCAAAAAGAATCTCTGGTAGCATAGTGGATAATGAGTTGGACTGCTAATCACAAGGTCAGCAATTTGAATCTACCAGCTGTCCCATGGGAGAAGATGAGGCTTCCTGCTCCCATAAAGATTTATAGCCTCAGAAACCCTATACAGGATCATTATGCATCAGAACTGACTTGGTGATACATAACTACCACCACAGCCACTTTTTCATGAATGATATCTTTCTCCAGGATCTGGTCCACCCTGATAATGCGCTCAAAGTAAGTGAGACAAAGTCTCACCAACCTTGCTTCTGTGGAGCATACCAGAAATACTTCTTCCAAAACAGATTTGTTTGTTCTTCTGACAGGCCATGGTATATGCCATATTCTTTGCCAACACTATAATTAAAATGTATCAATGATTCTTCATTATCTTTATGTGCTGTTCAGATTTCTTGTTTTTATGAGATGATTTAAAATACTGTCTTGGGTCAAGTACACATTATTATTCCTCAAAGGAGCATCTATTATTTTTAATATTTTAAAGAGAGTTCTTTTGTAGCAGATTTGTCCAATGCAAAATATTGTTTGATTTATTGATTGCTATTTCCATGAACATTTATTCTGGAAAGAAGTAAAATGAAATAATTGACAACTTCAATACTTTCTTCATTTATCTTTATGCACTTCTTAGAGATTTAAAAAATAAATTGTTCCTAAAATAAATTCAGATCAAGTAAAATAGTCACTATGCACTCTACAGAAATCACAGGTTGAGTGTTTTAGAAATTTTAAGGAGATGTCTTGCTTTTCCCAATATTTTAAAAACAAAACAAAACAACAACAACAAAAAATGACTTAAGGGGAAAGCAAAAATAAGAACTGAAAGTCAATATTTAGGGAGATTCTGCTATTTGTTTTGATATTTTATTGTGTTTTAGTGAAGGTTTACACAGTAGTTTACATTCTCACTCAATGTTTTACACAAATTGTTCAGTAACATAAGTTCCTTTCTTCACAATTCATGAGCATCCTTAATATTTCCATTTTTAATGTTCTGTTCATATTCAGAGAGTTTTAATAGGACTCAAAGGACATTTCCATGAATTAAATTATTATGGATCCTTGGTTGAATAAAAAAAAAAAAGATATGTGAATTGGGTTAAAAGTGTTATAATATCCAACTATGAATATATATCTGTAGATTTAAAATGAGGAAAAAATAAGCAAGCATGTGAAGAAATAGCACCAACTATCCCTCCCACACACTCTACTTCTCAGCTGGGTTTGATAAATTGTTCCAGTAGTAATACAGAACTGAGGCGCCATACTCACAGTTATGGGGTTTATTTGAGAAATGACAGGCTATAATGAAGGATCAGAAAAATGCTCAGGGCATAGTTCTTTGAGTCAGGACAGTCTGTCCTCAGCCATGCATGCAGGCAGGCCTCTGACTCTAATTAAGTTTGAACCCATTGTTGCTGTGATTGTGTCAATCCATTTTGTTGAGGATCTTCCTTTTTTTCACTAACCTTCCACTTTACAAAGCATCATGTCCTTCTTCAGGGACTGATCACTCCTGATAGCATGTCAAAAAGACAAGGGACAAAGTCTCTGCATCCTTGCTCTAAGGAACATTCTAGCTATGTGTTTTCCAAGACAGATTTGGTTCTTTTCTGACAGTTCATGGTATTTTCAATATTTTTATTCAACACCATGATTCAACTCTTTTACTTCCTCATTTCTTCTATTCTCTACCCTCAAGAGAAAGTTTCAGAGTTTTTTTGTTATCCATTTTTGTCTTTTCTTTCTTACCTGTCTTATTAATGTTATTGACTTTCTTTATGTATGATGTTCTTGATGTCATCCCACAACTCTTCTGATCTTTGGTCATTGGTGTCTTCTGCATCAAAGCAGTTCTTGAGATGGCTTCTAAGTACTGTGGTATATATTCAATGTCACATTTTTGCTCTTGTAGACTTGTTTAATTTTCATCAACTTCAGCTTGAACTTGTTGTTGTTAGTTGCCATAGAGTCATTTCCAATCCATAGCGACACTGTGTACAATAGACTGAAGCAAAGCCCAGTCCATCATCATCCTCACAATTGATGCTACTCTTGAGCTTTTATTGCTGTTGCCATTGTGCCAATCTATCTTGTTGGGGGTCTCCTTCTTTTGTGCTGTCCCTCCACTTTACCAAGTATTATGTCCTTCTCTAGTGACTAGTCCCACTGATAATATGCTCAAAGTATGAGATATAAAATCAGGCCATCTTGGTTTCCAAGGAGCATTCTGTTTGTAATTCTTCTAACATAGATTTGCTTGTTCTTCTGGCAGTCCATAGTACCTTTAATATTCTTCTCCAACACCACAATTCATATGCATCAATTATTCTGTGGTCTTCTTTATTCTTTCTCCAACATTCATTCTCCAACATGCATATGAGGCTATTGAAAATACCATGCCTTGGGTCAGGCATATCTTGGTCTTCAAATTGACATTTTTGCTCTTCAATACTTTAAAGTGATCTTAGGAAGCAGATTTCCCTAGTGCAATACAACATTTGATTTCTTGACTGCTGTTTCCATGAGTGTTGGTGGTAGATCTAAGGAAAATAAAGTCTTTGACAATTTCAATCTTTTCCCCATTTGTCATGATATTTATTGGTCCAGTGGTGAAGATTTTTGTTTTCTTTATATAGTGGTGCATCCCATACTGAAGGCTGTAGTTTTTTTCTCTTCATCAGTATTTTAAGTCCTCTTCTCTTTCAGCAAGCAAGATTGGATTGTCTGCACATTGCAGGTTGTTAATGAGTCTTCCTCCAATCTTGATGCCATATTCCTTAGATAACCAAGTTTCTCAAATTATTTGTTCAGCATACTGATTGACTAAGTATGGTAAAAGAATACATCTCTGGTGCACACCTCTACTGGTTTTAAACCATTCAGTGTTCCCTTGTTCTGTTCAAATAACTGCCTCTTGGTCTATGTAGCAGTTCTTTGCAAGCACAGTTAAAGTGTTCCAGAATACTCATTCTTTGCAATGTTACCAATAGCTTGTCATGATCCATACATTTGAAAGCTTTTGAATAATCAATAAAACACAGGTAAACATCTTTCTGATATTTTCTGCTTTCAGTCAAGATCCATCTGACATCAGCAATGATATCTCTCATACCACGTCCTTGTCTGAATCTGGCTTAAACTCTGGCAGTTCCCTGTCAATGTATTGTTGCAGCTATTTTTGAATAATCTTTAGAAATATTTTCTTGCATGTGATGTTGATGACATTGTCTAATAATTTCCCACATTCTGTTCGTTTATTTCTCTTTGAAATAGGCACAAATATGGATCTCTTCCAATCAGTTGGCCATAGAGCTGTCAGCCTGAACTTGCATAAGTAAAAATAACTGTTTTGGCTGATGTTACTGAGCTTCTCCATCTTCTCTTCCCACAGATGTTGTCAGTTAGATTCCTATGTATCCTATCTGGTGACATTCATGTGTTGTTGAGAAAAGGTATTTGCAATGAATAAATCATTGGTCTTGCTAAATTCTGTTATGAGATCTCCAGCATCATTTCTATCACTGGGGTTATATATTTCAACTACAGATCCTTCCTCTTTGTTTCCAACTTTTGTATTTCAAACATTGGTAATTATCAATGCATCATGATTGCATGTTTAATCAATTTCAGATTGAAGAAATTGGTACAAATCTTCAATTTCACCATCACAGACTTTAGTTGTTGGTAGGCAAATTTGAACAATAGTGGTATTAAATGGTTTTCCTTGTATCAGTTTGGGTATTATCCTATAACAGACAGCATTGTATTTTAAAATAGATCTTAAAATGCTCCTTTTAACAAGAAATCTGTACCTAGAAATCTGTACCTAGACCAAGAAGCAGTTGTTCGAACAGAACATGGGAACACTGAATGTTTTAAAATTGGGACAGGTGTGTATTCTTTCACCATGCTTATTCAACCTGTATGCTGAGCAAATAATACGAGAAGCTGGGTTCTATGAAGAAAAACATGGCATCAGGATTGGAGGAAGACTCATTAACAACCTGCGATATGCAGATGATACAACCTTGATCGCTGAAAGTGAAGAGGACTTGAAACATTTACTTATGAAGATCAAAGAACACAGCCTTTGGTATGGATTACATCTCAATGTCAAGAAAACAAAAATCCTCACCACTGGACCAATAAACAACATTCTTATCAATGGAGAAAAGATTGAAGTTGTCAAGGACTTCATTCTTCTTGGATCAACTATCAATACTCGCAGAAGTAGCAGTCAAGAGATCAGACGACGTATTGCACTGGGCAAATCTGCTGCACAGGAACTTTGTAAAGTATCGAAGAGCAGAGATGTCAGCTTGAGGACTAAGGTGCGCCTGACCCAGGCCATTGTGTTTTCAATAGCCTCATATGGATGCGAAAGCTGGACAGTGAATAAGAAAGATCGTAGAAGAATTGATGCCTTTGAGTTGTGGTGTTGGAGGAGAATACTGAAAGTGCCATGGACTGCCAAAAGAACCAATAGATCTGTTTTGGAAGAAGTGCAGCCAGAGTGCTCCTTGGAGGCCAGGATGGCTAAGCTTCATCTCTCCTACTTTGGACATATTATCCAGAGGAAACAATCGTTGGAAAAGGATGTCATGCTGGGTGGGGTGGAGGGTCAGAGAAAAAGAGGAAGACCCCCAATGAGATGGATCAGACAGGTGGCATCATTGACTGACTCAAGTGTGGCAGCGGTAGTGAGGTTGGCCCAGGATCAGACATTGTTTTGTTCTACTGTGCATGGGGTCGCTATGAGTCGGTTCCGACTCGATGGCACCTGACAACAACAACAACAACAATGAATGCAGCATCATTCCTCTTTAGTTTTTCATTCAGACATGGTAAGCCATATAATTGTCTAGTTCAAAATGGTCAGTGCCCATCCATTTCTGCTCACTAATGACTCCATATTGATCTTTATGTAGTCTCTTTCAGTTTTGATGACTTTCACTTTTCCTAGATTAATTCTTCCTACATTCATGTTCCGATTATTAGTAGACATTTGCAGCTGTTTCTTCCCATTTTGAGTTATGTCACATCACCAAATGAAATCCTGAATGCTTTGTTCCATTCATGTCATTAAGGTTAATTCCACTCTGAGGAGACAGCCCTTCCCCTGTTGAATTTTGGGTGCCCTTCAACCTGAGAGGGTTATCTTCAAGCAGTATATTTGACCAGGTTTTCGGTGGCTAACAATTCAAAAGTGGTCTGCCTCTCCTTCTTCCTTTTCTGTCTTAATTTGAAATCTCCTCTAAAGTCTGTCCACTGTGAAATTTAAAATACTGTGGGAATAGTTTCCAGCCTCACAGCAACACACAAGTCACCACTGTAGAACAAACACAAATGAGTGGTAGCAAACAGCAGAAGCACTATATATATTTATTAGCTAAACCAAAACCAATCCCACTGCCGTTGAGTCTACTTCTAATGGCCCTACATAGAGTTTCTTAGACTGAAAATACTTTTGGAAGCAGATATACTCTTTTCTTTTCCTAAGGGTATCTGTGTGGCTAGTGGATTTGAATTATCAAACTTGAGATTAGCCTGACACCTAACCCAGAGCACCACCAGGGCTAGACAAATAAAGACAAGTAGCCAATGGAAATTACAGCATTTCTGAAACATTCTGCATTATGTATTCTAACTCTTCATATTCTTATTATTCAAAATAGTAATTCTTCATTAATTGTGAATTAAAATTGTTACTGTACAAAAGTCACTTTTATTGCCCAGGACTACATAAGAGTATAACTTGGTGAATTTTGTATGACGTATCAAAGTTCTTGTTGTTGTTAAGTACCGTGGAGTTGGTCTCAACTCACAGTGACTCTACACAGGGCATTTAAGATTGTAAATCTTTATGGGAGCAGAAAGCCTCATCTTTATCCCATGGAATGGCTGGTAGTTTCAAACTGCTGACCTTGAGGTTAGCAGCCCAATTCATAACCACTACGCTACCAGAGTTCCTTATCAAAGTTATTAATACTTATAAAATATGTAATAGTGATTTGGATCTTAGTTAAAAATGTATGGAAATATTAATTTATACCCAAAAAGACATTTAAATAAGTGCAAAAGTCTATTTTGTTTTAATAGAATGCATTAACCGGAATAATAGCACTGCAAATGTAGAATTAAGGCTAAAGTGCTTGAAATAAGTTTAGTAAAATGTCTTTTAATACTCACAATTCTGCTAGATAGAAAAACATGTGCAAAAATTTTCAAAAGTTGAGGCATCCATTAAAAATCAAATGTTACATGTATGCCATAACACATACTTTAAATATTTCATTAGATGAATCATTACTCAATGGATTTTTTTATTATTATTAAATCAATTAAATTGTATTGACTGGACCCCAAGTAGAGCATGATCTTGAAGGACTAATCAGACTTATAGTTAGAGGTTAAATAGAAAGTGTATTCTATAAGACAAGTATAGTACATAGTCACAGTATAATAAACATATACAGTATATGTGGAGGAATGAAAGGAAGGTATCATTGCAAAGTTGGTTTGAAGCACAAGGTCAGAGGTTCAAACTCACCAGTCACTCCTTGGAAACCCTATACAGGGTTGCTATGGATTGGAACAGAGCATTTTAGGTAGCCAATGTCTAAGTTGGCAACCTAAAATGCTGTTGTTGTTAAGTGTCATTGAGTCAATGTTTAAGTTAGGAGTCCTGGTGTGGCACTGTGGGTTAATGCGCCAGACTGCAAAGTCATTTGAACTACAAGGTCAGCAGTTCAACCTCATCAGCCACTCCTTGGAAACCCTATACAGGGTTGCTATGGGTTGGAACCGATTCAACAGCAGTTAATAACAACAACAACAACAACAAGGTCTAAGTTGCCTGTCCCTATCAACCCTGCATACAGAGGGGCTAGTATTGATACTTAATGTGAAGACTCCTTCCCTCTCTGTTGGTATTTAGAACTACTACTTCCATGAGTATAGGTCAAGTTCATCAAATGTTAGCAATTTACCCTCATTTCCTTTATCCAAAAAAAAAAAAAAAATTTTTT
>NW_006408706.1:4519971-4530730 GCF_000296735.1 Chrysochloris asiatica
ACTTGATGTGAAGACTCCTTCCCTCTCTGTTAGTATTTAGGGTAACTACCGCTCTGAGTATAGGTCAGGTTCATCAAATGTTAGCAATTTACCCTCATTTCCTTTATCCAAAAAAAAAAAAAAAATTTTTTTTTTAAATCTTCCCTGTAGTTGTGTTCTGATTATCAAGCCATTGAGACTAGGTCAAATGGGTACTATCTGCAAGTTTGGGTGTTCTTGTGCATCTCCCCTCACTCCATATCCCCTGGATGCTTCACTCTCAGCTCTAGCCCTCTGTGACTATGTCCTTGTATGGGCTCAGGTATCCCCATGTCTCACCTCACTTTGGACCAACCAGCCCTTCCTCTTCTCTCTCTTATCTCTAGGTTGAAAGGAATTTATGGTCAAACTCAGCCCATTTCTTCATTGCTGCCTTTCCCCATCTTCCACTCATCAATAAACCAATGTGGTCACCAGCAAGCTTCCATGCCTGCTCATGTGTTCCCTATGAGTTTCAGTCTTATAGGGGACATGTAATATATTTAGGATGTAAAAGATTTAGTAGAAACCAATTTGGCCTTCCCATATCAGAGCAGGATGTCACCTGCACAACAACATACTTACAAATGCCAAAAAATATTTGATGTACTTGAACTATGGTTTTGGTGGAATTTATTATGGACAACTAGAATAAAATGAGTTTTGGGGTGGCTACATAGGATAAGTACTGGACAGCAAGGATGGTTTGAACCACTAGGTATGCCGTTCAAACTGATCAGCCGTTCCCAAGAAACTCTATTCAGGGTTACTGTAAGTTGGAACCAACTTGATAACAGTTAGCAACAACTAGAAGAACAAAAGAATGAAATAGAATTAGGACAGTCTGAATGCTTCTTAGAAGTGAGGATAGCAAGACATTGTCTCACATGCTGTGGACATATCAGAAGGGTCCAATCCCTGAAGATGGCCATCATGTTTGGTAGAAAGTAAGCCAAAAAGAGGAAGTCTTTCAAGGAGATGGATTGATACAGTGGCCACAACAATAACCTCAAATATAGCAACAATTGTTAGAATGGCACATAGTAACAATTGTTAGTATAGCACAGAACCAAGTAGTATTCTGGTATGTTGTACACAGTGTTAGAATTGACTCACCAGCACCTAACAGCAACATTTCCAAATAAGCATAGTTCTCTTAAGTAACTAAGGCAACTATAGAAGCCAAGCTCAATAAATATCATCCATCTTCATATCTCCTTATAAGATTTGCTTAGAATTAATCCTTTGTGAATTGGCCAAGTGGCAGCATCGATGGACTCAAACATGGCAACAGTAGTGACGTTGGCCCAGGATTGGGCAGGATTTCGTTCTGCTGTGCATAAGGTCTCTATGAGTTGGTACCGACTTGATGACACCTAACAATAACAACATGCATGGTAAACTGCAACTTCTTTTAGAACTATGTGTAAGGATACTCTTCCATCAAGTCTCCATCCCAGTGCTCTGTGCAATGTTGACAATGGACACATCATTTATAATTCAATACGACCTTTAAGGTCATCATCAGGGTCATCAATTATCCTTCTTTTGGTGATCCATCCAGACTTTCTATATTTTCTGGCCTGTCATCTCCTTACTTCATCTATTTTTCTGCCTTGTCCCTTACTGTACTGCAGAGTACTTATTTTTAAAAAATGTCTCTTCTTTATCAGATTCTATATTTCAATAATATTTGTACTTATTTGCTGGGGACAGCATATGCAGACCCTGGGTTGATCAGTGGCAGCCCCATTAAACCACCTCTAAATATAATCAGTTTAACCCAGATGTTCTCCTTCCTCCTGAAAGTATATAGGAATATTAAGAACAATGTAGCATTTTAGGTATAGATAAATGAAGCCCAGTGCCTGAGATCTTGCTCACAAACAAAAGTTTGCAAAGTGTACAGAGATAGCTTGGCTCCTTTCAGGAACCCTGCTTTATGTTATGTATCCTTAAGAAACCGCACTTGCTACTCTAGAACATTGAAACCTAAAAGTTAATATATAACAGCCAGATTGAAACTTTTTTTCTGTAAAAATAAAAATGTTAGATTGTTAAGAAAAACTATGAAAATATCTTAAAAGGTGTTCCTGTGAATCATTATGTCCTGTTTGAATGATTAATCACATTTCAGTTCCGTATCCTGTCTTAATCACATCCTCCCTTTGTGACATCCTCCCTGAGTGAATTACATCCTTCCTTTGTAACAAATCCCTCCCTAAAAAAGAGAATAAAAGGCTGAGGTACAGTGAATTCTGCATGAAATGCTGTGCAATGCTAGGCAATATGTTTGCAGATCTGTCTACCTGCCAGCTTGCATCATATCTGTGTGTCTGTCTTTTTCTGTATATATTTCGTCTCTCTCTTTCTCTATCATTTTCGCCACCAGATCTCCCTTCTTCGTGACACCCACATTCCTTGTTGAGGCAGGACCCTGAAATAGGACCTCAACACTTATTAAATTCAATATAAGAAAATTCTGTATTTTCTCATAGAAATGTAAATACCAGACACATAGAAATGGAGTAGTCTGCAGTGGGGATAAGAAGACATAAGCAGGACCTCTGAAATCTAGTCATGTCATTTACCCAACATTGTCGTGATATTTGTAATCTCTTGATAGTCCTCAAATGCAGTCTTCAGATGACCTTACCATTTCTGCTACAATATCTCCTTGGTTAATTTCTATTCTTTCTGGGAGAGAAAGTTCAGTTGTCTTCCTGTGACTTTGAGATGTCAGGATTCAGAAGATTCAAAGTGTGTAAAGTAGACCAAGGTACTGTATTTTTCTAGTACTGTTCTACTCTATAATTCTGACTCTTGGAATTGTGAACAGGAAATAAGGACTGGTTCCTTTCATTCCAAACCACCAAATTCAACTGAGAATATAGTTGCTTTTAGGCAATTCCCAATTCCAACCTCTTTCTTAGAGATCCAGTCAAAAACAGTAAAATAATTCATAGGTATTCTCACAAACGTCTAAACTACTCTTCATTTCTTATTAGGATTTCTCCACATAGGAGACTCTTGAATGCATGTGTGATTGACTTAGGAGGGAATGATTAATGTCTCTACCTGATGAAATAATTTGTTAAATCTTTCTACCTTACATCTGATAGTTATACTTCTGAACTCACACCATATAGGGGCAATAGTGGCCTCATGTCTTGTAGCCTAAATGGAAGGTAACACATTCTTTCATTCATCAGGGAATTTTCCAGACCTATGACTTCATTTGTTGGCTTGGGTGAGAGTTGCAAAGTCATATGACAGACCATTCTTTCAACATTTATTAACTCCTCACTGCCTACAGAATAATCCTAAATTCTCTTTTTTTAAAAATATAAAATTCTAAAGGATCTGAACTTAATTTGTCTCACTGACATCATTTTCCACCTCCTTAATTTTACTCTTCTTAAAATTTTGAATTTTGAATTACTTAATATTTTGTATAAGGAAGCATAGTGGTTACAAATTGGGCTACTAATCTCAAGGCCAGCAGTTTGAAATTATCAGCTGCTCTGTGGGACAAAGATGAGGCTTTCTGCTCCCATAAATATTTACAGCTTCAGAAACCCTGTACAGGGTCGCTATGAGTTGGAATCGACTCCAGGATACTTAGAAACAACAATATTTTATATGTGTTATATTTTATGTCTTCATGCACTAATAAATGCAAGAATTGTCTTTATGGTTTTAAGTCTTCACATATTAATACTACATTCATAAATAAGGAGCTCTGGTAGTGTTGTTGTTGTTGTTAAGTGCCATTGAGTCAGTTTCGACCCATAGCGACCCTGTACAGGGTTTCTGAGGCTGTAAATCTTTACAGGAGCAGCTCCCGTGGAGTGGCTGGTAGTTTCGAACTGCTGGCCTTAAGGTTCGCAGCCCGATTCGTAACCACTACGCTACCAGAGTTCCTTACTACGCTACCAGAGCTCCTAACCGAAAGGTCAATATTTCAAATCTACCAGTCACCCTGCCAGAGAAATATGAGGCATTCTGCTTCCATAAAGATGTATAGCCTTGGAAACCCAAACAGGGTTGCTATGAATTGGAACCATCTCCACAGCACATAACCATCAAAAATGTGGCATCAGGATTGGAGGAAGACTCATTAACAAGCTGTGATAAGCAGATGATACATCCTTGCTTGCTGAAAGTAAAGAGGACTTAAAACATTTACTGATGAAGATCAAAGACCACAGCCTTTGGTATGAATTACATCTCAATTTAAAGAAAACAAAAATCCTCACCACTGGACCAATAAACAATAATCTTATCAACAGAAAAAAAAATTGAAGTTGTCAATGACTTCATTCTTCTTGGATCAACTATCAACACTCATGGGGAAGCAGCAGTCAAGAGACCAAACGACATATTGCATTAGGCAAATCTTCTGCATAAGACCTTTTTAAAGTGTTGAAGAGCAAAGATGTCAGCTTGAGGACTAAGGTGCACCTGACCTAAGCCATCGTATTTTCAATAATTTCATATGCATGTGAAAGCTGGACAGTAAATAAGGAAGATCGTAGAAGAATTGATGCCTTTGAGTTGTGGTGTTGGAGGAGAATATTGAAAGTGTCATGGGCTGCCAAAAGAACCAATAGCTCTGTTTTGGAAGAGGGTCAGCCAGAGTGCTCCTTAGAGGTCAAGATGGCCAAACTTCATCTCTCATACGTTGGACATATTGTCAGGAGAGACCAGTCACTAGAGAAGGACATCATGTTTGGTAAGGTGGAGGGTCAGAGGAAAAGATGAAGACCCCCAACGAGATGGATTGGCCAAGTGACAGCATCGATGGACTCAAGTGAGGCAATAATAGTGAGGTTGGCCCACGATCAGGCAGTGTTTCGTTCTGCTGTGCATAAGGTCGCTATGGGTCGGTGCCAACTCGATGGCACCTAACAACAACAACCACCACCACCATTCCAGAATTATTGAATGAGAATCTCTAGGGATAGGATCCAAGATCTCTGGTTTAACAAACATTACAGATGATTTTGATCCTCCTAAAATTTGAACGTAGTTGTTACAAATCGGACTGCGAGCCTCAAGGTCAGCAGTTCGAAACTATCAGCTGTTCCGAGGGAGAAAGATGAGGCTTTCTGTTCCCGATAAGATTTACAGCCTCGGAAACCCTGTATAGGGTCGCTATGAGTCGGAACCGACTCCATGGCACATAACAACAACAACAACAATATTATAACAACAACAACAACAAAATTATAGGGATTCAAAAGAAAACTGTTATAAAAAACTCAAAAGAACACTGTATTACTGTTATGTCACACAATTTCTTAATCTCTCTCTTCCTGCTGTCTTTCTCTTTTCCTAGTGTCCTCTTTCTGTTATTCAAATAATACATTTCTTCTTTAATTAGATTTGGTCACTGCTAAAAATCCAACTGAATTAAGCCATCAACATAAATTCTTATCTTAAAGGTTATGTTTAATTGGAGAGTAGATTAGTAATTGGCATTCAATTACTTAGAAAAGTCTCACCTCAGTCCTGATTAAGTCATCCCAGATATAACACTACAGTTGATAGAAAAAAAGGAAAAAAAAATGATTTGGATATTTCTACACAGTTTAGTGTTCATTAAAATGTAAACTTTATTGCAGTCTACTGAATATAAATCAAATGGATACTTACTTTGTTTCTGTGTTAATTATCATTAAAAGAAGAAAATATCCAGACACATTTACATCTAATATTTCTTCCATGCTAATTTGCCTTACTGGCAACAAGAATGGGCAGGAGGAAATGGAAATTTAAATAAACAGAAGTGTCTAAATAAAAAGAGAGAAGAGGGTAAGAAGATAGGGAAAAAAGCATTATGAATGAGGGGGGAAATCAGATAGAAGTGGAGAGAATCTGTCAGGGATGCAAACATTTTAAATCAGGTTGTATTTATGAAAATAGATCTCTGGGATTTTGGAGATCTGAGTTAATCCTGTTTCTATCATTGATTAAATAGTTTGTTCAAATCTATTATGTTTTTGCTACACTGACTAAAGAGTAAATACACACCAACTATATAGGCACAAACATAATGAACAATGATAACTAAGTATAATGCTTTTTTAAAAATATATATACCTGTCTGACAGTTTGTTGTACTATGGTGCCTTGTGTATTGCTGTAATGTTGAAAGCTTTCACTCACTAGTATTACAAATACCAATAGTGTATCCCATAATGAACATCTTAAACAGAGGTTCCAGACTAGGACAGAATAGGAAGAAGGACCTCACAATCTTTTTCTGAAAAAAAATTGTTTAGTGAAAACATGAATAGCAATGGAAAGTTGCCTAATATAGAATCAGAGATGAGCCTCTTGGGTTATAAGGCACTCAAAATATGACTGGAAAAGAGCAGCTTCCTCAAAGTAGTCAACTTTAATGACTTGGATGAAATAAGGTTTCCAGGACCTTCATTACTGGAGGTGGCACTATTCAAATGAGAAGAAGCAGCTGTAAGTATCCATTCATCAATAATCAGAATATGAAATGTGTAAGTTATAAATATAGAAAAATTGAAAGTTATTAAAAATGAACTGTATTAATACCAGTTATTTAGGCATTACTGGTAGCGTAGTGGTTACGAATCGGGTTACTAATCTCACGGTCAGCAGTTCAAAACTACCAGCTGTTCCGTGGGAGAAAGATGAGGCTTTCTGCTCCCGTAAAGATTTACATCCTCGAAACCCTGTACAGGGTCACTATGAGTCAGAACAGACTCCACAACACATAAAAACAACAACAGGCTTTACTGAGCTCATATTGACCATTTGGGTAGGACTGGTATTACCCATTTTCAACTGAACAAACGTATAATCTACTGTGTTGGAAAGGACAAAGTGAAGAGGAATGATGTTGCATTTATCATCAAAATAATATTTCAAGACTTATCCTGTAGTTCAATGCTGTCAGTGATAGTATAATATCCATATATCTACAAAAAGACTAGTTAATTTGTCAGAAATTTTAGTGGGGTGCAGAAGAAGCCATGGTATGAGGGATATTATTGCTGACAACAGATGGGTCTTGACTGAAAGCAGAAAATACCAGAAAGATGTTTACTTGTGCTTTATTGACTATGCAAAGGCATTCAAATGTGTGGATCATAAAAAAATCAAAGAAATTATGGATAGCATTGCAAAGATTGTACCTTCCAAAACACTCAATTGTGCTCATGTAGACCCTGTAAATAGGCAATCACTCAAACAGAATAAGTGGATAGATAGAGAGTGCATCAGCGTTCTATCCTTTCACCATACTTATTCAATCTGTATGCTGAGCAAATAGTTCAAGAAGCTGGAAGATTTGACTCACACGGCGTCAGGAATGAAGGAAGACTTAATAATGACCTTTGATAGGCAGATGACACAGCCTTGATTTCTAAAAGTGAAGATGAATTGGTACCCTTACTGATGAAGGTAAAAGCTAAATCTTCATTATGGATTACAGCTCACCATAAAGAAAATTAAAATCCTCATAATTGGGCCAATAATCAGTATCATGATAAACAGAGAAGAGATTGAAGTTTTCAAGTATTTAATTGAATTTGGATCCAAAATCAAAGTCTTTGAAACCAACAGTAAAGAAAGCAAATGCCATACTGTAATCAGAAAGTCAACTGCAAAAGACCTCTTTAAAATGTTGAAAGTAAAAAATGTCTCTTTTTAAAGTAAAGTGTGTCTGACCCACGGTGTAGAATTTTCAATTACTTCAAGTGCATACAAAAACTGGGCAATGAATAGGAAAGGTTGAAGAATTAATGTCTTTCAATTTGATTTTGGTGAAGAATATTAAATATACAAAGGACTGCCAGAATGCACAAATCTATTCTCAAAGTATAGCCAGTATGCTCCTTAAAAGCATACTTCATGAAGGCATCTCCCTTTCTTTGGACATGCTGTCAGGATGGATGAGAACAACATGCTTGGTAGAGGGTCAATGAAAAAGAGGATACCCTCAATGAGATGGTTTGGCACAGAGACTACAACAACGGGCTCAGATATAGCAACAATTATGAGAATGGCACAGAGCCAGGCAATGTTTCATTCTGCTATACAAAGTGTTGTTGTGAATCAGAACTGACTTGACAACACCTAGGTTAATGCTTTGGATTGCAAAGTTGCTTTGAATGGCAAGGTCAGCAGTTCAAGCTCACCAGCCGCTCTTCAGAAACCCTATACAGAGTCCCTATGAATCAGAACCGACTTGTTGGCACTTAAAAACAACAATAATATCAACTATAATTTTCTTTTTCTTACACTAGTATAAGATTGGGGGGGGGGGGGCTTGACTAACTTCTGTTCCCCATCTCTTAATAGTCTTTCACAAAATGACATATTTTGTTGTTTGTTGTTGTTAAGTACTGTGGAGTCGGTTCTGACTCATAGTGACCCTGCACAGGGTTTCCGAGGCTGCATATTACATATTAGGAGAATTAAAAACGAACAACTTTGGATTTTAAGCTGTTGTTGTTGAGTGCTTATCTTACAGTTCCTCATCAGAACTTCTTTGGACTAACTATAAGTTAAACATTCATTAGCAAAAATATACCAGGTTTAATTCTAGTGCGTTTTATCCTCTGTTTGAGGAGCATTCATTGAAGGCTGAAAAAGAAATACCAGCTATTTAAGCATAGATGCTGTTTTATATTTTAGGATCATGACTAACATTATTCTAAAAAATACGAATCAATAGCATTGTCTCTGAAAATGAATGTTGACTTGTTCAGAATTTACTAAAAAGAAAATCTAAATTCAAACGTGTTTTACTCAACAATACTTCCTTGCTTAAGAAAGCATTTTCCACACTAGAAGAATGTTCTTCCAAAATAATTTGTATCATGAAATGAAACTCAAATTCAACTCAATTCAATTGAACAAAGAAAGATGTCTTGAATGCTTGCTTACTTCTTGAGTGTTAATATTTCAAGGTTTCCTGAGTTGTGCAAATGATTACAAGCTCAGTTATTTGCTGAACAGTTGACCTTTGGAACCCACCCAGAGTGCTTTTGAAACAAGTCTAGACATTTGATTCTGAATGGTCACAGCATTGAAACGTTTATGCAGCACTTCTGTGCTATGCACATGGAGTCACCATGAGCTGGACTGCCCTTAACTACAAATAAAAACCTTTTTCCAAGAAAGACCATATATTCTTGGTGTCTTTGTTTCCTTAGTGCTGTTTTAACACAAATAACACAAAGCTTTATCTTTTGAACAGAAATTCATTTTCTCATAGTTCTGAAAGTTGAACATTCAAATCAGGGTGTGGGCTAGATCTATTCCTTCCTTGATGATAACCTTGGGTGTTGCTTGGTTATTTGGCAGTCCTCGCATGATATCTGTCTGCCCCGTGTGTGTGTGTGTGTGTGTGTGTGTGTGTGTGTGCTGTGTCTGTACCTATGTTGTTGTTAGGTCCTATAGAATCAGTTCAAACTTTTAGGGATCCTGTATAGGGTGTCCAAAGAATGGCTGTGGTTAGCAGTCCAGTACTTAACCTACCGCACCAAACTAGGACTTGGTATTTATGCTGCTCAATATAACCCTGTGTAACTCGGTATTAGGTTTAGGATCCACCCTATACTGGTATGACCCCAGTGGACTGGTCAAGTGCCTTATATTATCATATTTGTTGTTGTTAAGTGCTGCTGAGTGGGTTCTGACTTATCTTGACCCTCTATAGGGCTTCCAAGAAGCGACTCTTGAGTGTGAACTGAGACATTTTGGCTACCAGTTCTTTTCCTACACTGACACACCAGGACTCCTAGACTGTTGTTGTTGTTGTTGTTGTTAAGCGCCATCAAGTAGAGATACTGTATAGGATTTTCAAGGAACAGGTGGTGAGTTTGAACTGCCAACCTTACAATTCATATAGACCTTGCATCCCAGCACATTATCCTGCAGTGCCACACCAGGATTCCTAGACTGCATCATTGCATTATGTTGCATCCACTGGTACAGGGGTTGGATTACAAATATTTTGGGTGGACACAATTCAATCTATTGTTGTTGTTGTTAAGTGCTGTAGACTCAGTTCTGACCCATAGCAACCCTGTATAGGGTTTCCAAAGAGCGACTGGTGTGCTTGAACTGCCGACCTTGAGGTTCAAACTGACTTTGCAGTCTAGCACATTAGCCCACAGTGCCACATCAGGACTCCAATTCCATCTATAGTACGTGGTAAACAAAAGTGGGTGAAGTATGACCTTTATCTAGAAGAAGTACACGCTCATAAGTAAAACATAAGTATCTGCAATGGAATTATATTCAATGGCTTTGTAGGATACGGTAGTACTGGTGTGGTGCTGTGGGTTAATGCACCAAACTGCAAAGCCATTTGAACTGCGAGGTCGGCCGTTCAAACTCACCAGCTTCTCCTCAGAAACCCTATACAGGGTGGTTATGGGTCAGAATTGACTCAACAGCACTTAACAATGTAGGATAAGCACTGGACTGCAAACTGCTAGGTCAGTAATTCAAGTTCATGAACCACTTCACAGGAAAGATGAGGCTTCTTGCTCACACAAAGATTTATAGCCCTGGGAGCTCTATACAGGATCGTTATGAGTTGGTACCAATTCAAGAGGGTGCAACAATTTATAAAAATTCAAACAATGATTGACACTAGAATTAAAATTAACAATGATATATATATATATTACACTGCTACTAACTCTTGTGCTGCCGCAGCGAGAACTTGGAGCCGCAGCGAGACGTG
>NW_006408706.1:4534676-4536770 GCF_000296735.1 Chrysochloris asiatica
ATATGAATCATATATATACTATTAAAATATGAATATATATATGTACATATATATATTCATATTTTAATAGTAAACCTATTTTCAAGGTCAAACTACTTCAATAAGAAATTGTATGGGAAATTCCACATCAAGAGTTAGTAGCAGTGTAATTTACATCTCATTAATAGAAGAAAATAATCAAGTCATAAACGTTTTGATTCATTCTCACTTTTGACATTCTGAGACCTATTTCCTAAGAACTGAGCAATGTCTATACTATAGGTCCTAGACTTATTGCAAGAAGCCCTGGTGGCTCATTAGGCTAAGAGTTGGGCTGCTAACCTATCAATAAATACATAAATCACTTCGTGGAAGAAAGACGTTTGCTTCCATAAAGATTTGCAGCATCAGAAGCCCTATGAAGCTGTTCTACTCTGTCCTTTAGCATCTCTATGAGCCTGAATTAACCAGTTGTGGGTAATAGTAATAAACTCATTCCACCTGCCCATTTCCAAAACTGTTTAAAATTTTCAAATAAAGTAGAAAACCTGGATGGAGACCAGGGTAATGGAATGTATAAAGTATAAGCTTGGGAGACATCAACGGAATTCTGTCTTATAAAGTTAAAGATATTTTGACAACCTCTCTGCTTTCTACAGAAAATGTCAAATTTGGCTAGTCTAACAAGTCAAATATAAAAGGATAGATGAGAATAGAAACTGTACCTAGACATGGTGAGGTTTCGTAATTTAATTGTTTTTTGTGTCAGGACTGAAATATAGTCACACATTCTTCCAGCATGACTGCTAATGGAAATATTTTTGAAAATCTGTTAGATTTTAGACAAAAATCTGTTAGACAATACTAAATGTCTGTTTCCCTATCCACCACATGTTGGTGTTGTGTCTAGCTATCACAGCAAAATTTCTGTCTATAAGGTACTCTGAATTCCTTCCATATATGGTGGTAACAAAAAAGGCATTCCAATCTCATTGCTTTATACACAGAAAATATTGCTTTAATAATTTTAAAAACAATGCCAAGAAACTGTACCATTTGACCCAAGGAAGCTCAATGGCATATATCTGCCAACTCCTGCTACTCCTCTGAAGTCATACTCTTGCTGAGCATTCTAAAAGGTGCTTATACTAAGAGCTTTTCCATGCTGGTAATTGATTACTCATTTCCTGGAAAGTAAATTTGATACAGTTACTTCACTACCCGTTTAAATAGATTACATCTAGAAATATAAACTAGTATATTCTTTTAATGGAATAGAGCCTTGGAAACCCTACAAGTGGTCACTATCAGTTGGAACCAACTTAATGGCACTTAACAACAACATACTCTATTTGTTCTGGTGGTGATGGTGTGCTGTGGGTTCAATCCAGACTCATACCATCCCTGTATGCAGTTTCCTAGGCTGTAAATCTTTATGGGAGCAGAAGGTCTCATCTTTCTCCCATATAACCACTGAAAGTTTCAAACAGCTGACCATGAGATTAGCAGCCCAATTAGTAACTACTACACAACCAGAGTTCCTTTTTCTAGATATTACATAAACATAAGACTCAAATAAGCCATAAAAATCATTTAGCATAACAATGTAACTTTATTCAATCTAATATCTAGATTAATATTTGTTGTTGTTGTTGTTTGTTGTTCTTGTTAGGTGCCATCGAGTCGGTACCGACTCACAGAGACTTTATGCACAGCAGAACAAAACACTGCCTGATCCTGGGCCAACCTCACTACTGTTGCCATGCTTGTGTCCATCGATGCTGCACTTGGCAAATCCATCTCCTTGGGGATCTTCGTCTTTTCCTCTGAACCTCCACCTTACCAAACATGATATGCTTCTCCAGTGATTGCTCCCTCCTGATAGTATGTCCCAAGTATGAGAGACGAAGTTTGGCCATCTGGGCCTCCAAGGAGCATTCTGGCTGCACTTCTTCCTAAATGGATCTATTGGTTCTTTTGGCAGCCCATGGCACTTTCAATATTCTCCTACAAAACCATAACTCAAAGGCATAAATTCTTCTATGATCTTCCTTATTCATGGTCTAGCTTTCGCATGCATACAAGATTATTGAAAATACCATGGCTTGGGTCAGG
>NW_006408706.1:4537204-4543050 GCF_000296735.1 Chrysochloris asiatica
CTTAATTTTAAACCATTCAGTATTCCCATGTTCTGTTTGAACAACTGCCTCTTGGTCCAGGTACAGATTCCTCATGAGCACAATTAAGTGTTCTGGAATATTCATACTTCACAATGTTCTCCAAAGCTTGTCAAGATCCACACAAACAAAAGCCTTTGCATAGTCAATAAAGCACAGGTAAACATCTTTCTAATATTCTCTGTTTTCAGCCAAGATCAATCAGACATCAGCAACGATAACCCTTGTTCCACAGCCTGTTCTGAATCCAGCTTGAACCTCTGGAAGTTTTCTGTCAATGTATGCTTGCAACCATTTCTATATTACCTTCAGTAACACTACTCACATGGGATATCAAAGGGATTGTCCGATGATTTCCACATTCTGTTGGGTCACCTCTCTTTGGAATGGGCATAAATACGGAGCCCTTCCAATCAGTCGGCCAGATGGTTGTCTTCCAAATTTCTTGGCAGAGATGAGTGAGTGCCTCCTGTGCCGCCTCACTTTCTTTAAAGATTTCAATGTTGATTTCATCAATTCCTGGTGCCTTGTTCTTTGCCAATTCCTTCGATGCAACTTGGACTCCCTCCTTCAATATCATTGGCTCTTGATCATATGGTACCTCTTGAAATGGTTGACCATTAACCATTTCCTTTTGATACAGTGACTCTGTATATTCCTTCCATCTTCTTTTGATGCTTTCTGCATCATTCAATAATTTGCCCAGTAAATCTTTCAATACCAACTTAAGAAATGCTTAGCATGTTCTTCCTTTTTGATTTTCTGATTCCATATCTTTGCATATTTTCTTGTCATATTTGGCTTTATCTTCTTGAGCTGATCTTTGAAATTTTCTGTTCAGCTCTTGTACCTCTTCATTTCTTCCATGTGCTTTAGCATGTCTATGCTGGAAAGCAAGTTTCAGTGTCTCTTCTGACATCCGTTTTGACCTTTTCCTTCTTTCTTGTTTTCTTAATGACTTTTTGCTTTCTAATGTATCAAATCTGTTCTTCAGATGATCTCTAAATTTAGGTGGGATACATTTAAGATCATATTTTGGCTGTCATGGACTTGTTTTCATTTTCTCCAGCTTCAGTTTCAATTTGCATAAGAGTAATTGATGGTCTGTTCCATAGTCTGCCCCTGGCCTTGTTTTCATTGATGACATGGAGCTTTTCCATCGTGTCTTTGTGCAGATATAGTCAATTTTATTTTATTTGACATTTACTCATAGAAGCCCTATGCACAACCGAATGAAACACTGCCCGACGCTGGGTCAACCTCATAATTATTGCCATACTTGAGCCCACTGATGCTAGCCAATCCATCTCTCTGGGAGTCTTCCTGTTTTTCTCTGACGCTCTACCTTACCAAACATAATATCTCTCTCCAGTGACTGGCCCCTCATGTTGACATGTCCAAAAATGAGAAACAAAGTCTGGCCATCCTGACCACTAAGGAGCACTTTGTTTGTTCTTTTGGCAGTCCATGCACTTTCAATATTCTCCTCCAATACCATAACTCAAATGCATCAATTCTTCTACCATCTACCAATTCACTGTCCAACTTTTGCATGCATATGAGGTCACTGAGAACACCACGACTAAAGTCCAGTGCACCTTAGTCCTCAAGCTGACATCTTTGCTCTTTAAAACTTTAAATAGGTCTTGTGCAGCAGATTTGCCTAATGCAATATGTCATTTGATTTCTTGGCTGCTGATTCCTTGAATGTTGATGGTTGATCCAAGAAAAATGAAATCTAGGATAACTTCACTCTTTTCTCCATTGATAAGAACGTTGTTTATTGGTCCAGTGATGAGGATTTTTGTTTTCTTGACATTGAGATGCAATCCATATGGAAGGCTGTGGTCTTTGATCTTCATCAATAAGTATTTAAAGTCCTCTTCACTTTCAGCAAGAAAGGTTGTAACATGTGCATATCACAGGTTGTTAATGAGTCTTTCTCCAATCTTGATGCCATGTGTTTTATTTTGTTTTCATATAACCCAGCTTCTCAGATTATTTGCTCAGCATATGGGTTGAATAAGTATGATGAAAGAATACAACCCTGTCACACACCTTTCCTAATTTTAAACCATTCAGTATTCCCATATTCTATTCAAACAACTGCCTCTTGGTCTATATACAGGTTCCTTATGAGTGCAATTAAGTGTTCGGGAATACTCATACTTGGCGATGTTGTCCATAGATTGTCATGATACATAAAATCAAAAGTCTTTGTGTAGTCAATAAAGCATAGGTGAACATCTTTCTGGTATTCTCTGCTTTCAGCCAAGATCCACCTAATGTCAGCAATGATATCCCTAATTCCCCTTCCTCTTCTGAATCTGGTTTGAACCTCCGGAAGGTCTCTGTCAATGTATGCTTGAAGCCGTTTCTGTATTATCTTGAGTAAAACTTTACTCACATGGGATATCAAAGACATTGTCCAATGATTTCCGCATTCCATTGGGTCACCTCTCTTTGGAATGGACACAAATATGGATCTCTTCCAATCAGTCGGCCAGATAGTTGTCTTCCAAATTTCTTGGCATAGATGAGTGAGTGCCTCCTCACGTTGTTAAAAGATTTCAATTTGTGTTTCATCAATTCCTACTGCCTTGTTCTTAGCCAATTCCTTCTTTGCACCTTGGACTTCTTCCTTAAATATCATTGGTTCTTGATTATCTGTTACTCCTTGAAATGTTTCACAACGACCATTTCTTTTTTGCTACAAAGACTCTGTGTAATCCTTCCATCTTCTTTGGATGTTCTCTGCATCATTCAATACTTTGCCCAGAGAATCCTTCAATAACGAAAGTTGAGGCTTGAATTTTTTCTTCAGTTCCCTCAGCTTGAGAAAAGCTGAGCATGTTCTTTCCTTTTTGGTTTTCTAACTCCAGGTCTTTGCACTTTTCATTGCAAAACTTTACTTTCTCTTCTATGCTAAACTTTCAAATTTTCTCTTCAGTTTATTCATTATTTCTTCCATTTGCTTTAGTATCTCTACACTGGAGAGCAAGTTTCAGAGTCTCTTCTGACATGCATTCTGATCTTTTCCTTCTTTTTGACTTGTTAATTACTTTTTGCTTTTGTCCTGTATGATGTTCTTGATGTCATCCCACAACTCTTCTGGTCTTTGGTCTTTAGTGTCTAATGTATCAAATCTTTTCTTCAGATGGTCTCTAAATTCAGATGGGATATATTCAAGGACATATCTTCACTCTCGTGGACTTGTTTTCATTTTTTTAAGCTTCAGTCTGAATTTGCATATGAGCAAATTGATGGTCTGTTCCACAATCTGTTCCTGACCTTGTTTTGGCTGATGATATGGAGCTTTCCCACCTTCTCTTTCCACAGATGTAGCCAATTTGACATTTGTGTATTCCATCTGGCAAGGTCTTTGTGTATAGTCATTTCTTATGCTATTTAATAAAGGTATTCAAAATAAACAAATCATTGATTTTGCAGAATTCTATCATGGAATCTCCAGCATCAATTCGATCACCAAGGCCATATTTTCCAACTACTGATCCTTCCTTTTTGTTTCCAACCTCTGCAATCCAATCACCAGTGATTATCAATATATCTTTATTGCATGCTTGATCCATTTCAGATTGAAGAAGCTGGTAGAATTCTGCTATTTCATCTTCGCTGGTTTTAGTGGTTGGTGCGTAAATTGAATAATAGTGGTATGAAATGTAGGTGCATGAATATCATCCTATCACAGACGGCAGTGTATCTCATGACTGATCTGGATATGTTCTTTTTGACAATGAATGCAACACCATTCCTCTTCAATTTGTCATTCCTGTCATAGTAAACCATCTGGTTGTCAGATTCAAAATGGCCAGTACCGGTCCATTTCAGTTCACTAATGACTAAGATGTCAATGTTTATGTGTTCCATTTAATTTTTGACAATTTCCAATTTTCCTAGATTCATACTTCGTACATTCCATGTTTTGATCATTAATGAATGTTTACAGCTGTTTCTCTTCATTTTTAGTTGTGCCCCATCAGCAAATGAAGGTCCTGAGGGCTTTACTCTATTCATGTCATCACAGTCAAATCTACTTTGAGGAGGTTGCTCTGCCCTAAACGCATATTGAATGTCTTCCAACCTGAGGGGCTTATTTTCTGGCACTCTATTTGACAGTGTGTCTCTGCTATTCATAAAGTTTTCAGTGACTAAATATTCAGAAGTAGTTCATGTCCCCTTCTTCCTAATCTGTCTTATTTCCGAAGCTCATCTGAAACCTATGCACTGTGGGCGACCCTGCTGGTGTTTAAAATATGCGTGTCATAGCTTCCAGAATCACAGCAACTCACAAGCCACCACAGTATGACAAACTGACATATGAGGGGTGATTATTAATATTTAAAATAGCCAAAATATGTGCAATTAGTGTGAACACTGTACTTAGGCATTAGTTCTAACGTTGTTGGATTAGGGAAGATGCAGGACTGCAATAGAAGCAAAATGATCAAGCTGGTAGTGAGACACTAGAAAATATACTGCTGTTGTTGTTGCTAAGTGCCACCTAGTGTGTTCTGACTCATAGAGACCCTCTGTAAGGTTTCTGATAAGTAGCTGGTGGGTTTGAACCACCGACCTTGTGATTACCACTTCAGTAACTTATCCTACAGCACCATACCAGTGCTAAAGGAGATTCAGTTGCTGTTGTTAGTTGCCATTGAGTCGGTACTGACTCACAGCAACCTTACAAATGACAGAATGAAACACTACCTGGTTCTGTACCAAACTCACAATCGTTTCTATGCTTGAACCCATTTCTGCTGCCACTGTGCCCATCCATCTTTGTTGGGAGTCTTTATGTGGTGGATAAAAAATAACTTCCTGCAGTAGGAGGTTTCTTTTTATTCACCAGAATGGAAGGAATTCAATATTTTATTAACTAGCAAATACTGGCTGAATATCAGATCTGTTATTATGCAAAATAAGTGCAGAAAGTTTTCCTAATACATGTTTTTGATTGATCATGGTACATATTGAGTTCAAAATATCTCACATTCTATCTCAAATCTTCCACAGAATCTTACTATCAAAGTTATCTATTTTGAAGGGACCAAAAAGCAACTAGTCATCATCTGTGATCTGAGAGAATAATTTTAAAGAAAAGAAAATGCAAAGCTTTCTTAAAGTAAGTTAGTCCTTGGGATCACTTTGGGCTCACTATGAGTTGGAATCAGCTTTACAGAAACTAACAACAAACAAGGACAATATTCCTCCCTTGTATAATGTTATCAATGAAATCTTTCTCATATTTTATATATGAGGATAAGTAAGAAAGTATTGCTACAAAATAATTGAAAGCTCATTTAAGCAAAAATACAAAAATGTGAATCTATTATTTCTCAACATATCTTCTACCTAGTTCTAGACACTTCTGACGGTGGTCTTTCCATCTTTCTAACTCTTCCCAGAAGAATTCTGTACTCGTTGACTTACACCATGACAAAAATGGCAGTTTGAGGATCCTCAAAATACTCCAATCATGTTCTGTTTAAGGTTCTTTGATACTGGAGAACAAAAAGACATCTGAAGGGGGAAAATCAGGGATGTAGCATGGAAGGGGTCAGGTTTCCCAATGAAATTCTCATAGCCTCAAAAATCGGGCAGGTACATTTTCATGGTGGCAAAACAAAACAAAACAAAAAACTCTGTACAACTTTCCTGGCCTTTTCTCACTAATGCAGTTTTCAATTTTCTTAAAACTTCTTCATAATAAGACCTCATGATAAGTCCGGTGCCATCGAGTCGGAACCGACTCATAGCGACCCCATGCACAGCAGAACGAAACAATGTCCGATCCTGGGCCAACCTCA
>NW_006408706.1:4544452-4554854 GCF_000296735.1 Chrysochloris asiatica
TCATATGGTACCTCTTGAAATGGTTGAACATTAACCATTTCCTTTTGGTACAATGACTCTGTGTATTCCTTCCATCTTTTCTTGATGCATTCTATATCATTCAATAATTTGCCCAGAGTTGTCCAGAGAATCTTTCAATAATGAAAGTCGAGGCTTGAATGACCCTTGTGGATTCTCATAAAACAGTCACTATGCATGACCTTCTGAATTGACTTCTTTACCTTGAATTTAACTAGTCCAGGAGATCCCCTAGGACGGCACTGTTTTCATAGCACTTTTTTTCAAGGGCAACTTAATGAGATTAAGACAACTGAGAAAATTTATCTGGAGCTATCCATTTATCACAGAGACACATTTAAACACATTTTATTTTTAAAAAACCTGTATGTATGTATTAATTGGAACCGTAGTTGTTGTTGTTGTTAAGTGCCATTGAGTCATTCTGACTCATAGTGATCCTGTATAGGATTTCTGAGGCTTTTAAAATCTTTGCAGGATCATAAAGCGACATTTTTCTCCTAGAACCCTAGTAGAATTATTATTATTATTATTATTATTATTATTGCCTTTCCCATCCATCTCTCTAATCAATAAATTATTCTTCCTTCTCTCCCACTCCAAGAATCCATAAAAGAATGTTTCTTTTAGCATAAAAACCTTTTCTCAACTTTTTATAAAGAGGTCTCATACAATATTTATCTTTCTGTGATTGACTAGTTTCACTCAGTATGATGTTTTCCAGGTTCATTCATGTTATGAAGAGTTTTGCAGACTCACTGTTATTCTTCAACATTGCAAAGTATTCCATTGTTTGTATGTACCAACTTTGCTTGCCCATTCTCCTGTTGATGGACATTTAGGCTGTCTTCACTTTTTGATGTTGTGAATAAGGTTATAAAGAATATCTTGTAGTTGTTAAGTGCCATAGAGTTGGTTCCGACTCATAGTGACTTGTATAGGGGTTTCTGAAGAACAGTTGGTAAGTTGAACCACCTATCTTGTAGTTTAAATTGATCTTTAGGCTGAATACTTATCCTTTGGTGCCACATGTTGTTGTTGTTGTTAGATGCTATCGAGTTGGTACCGACTTCTAGCGATCTTATGTACAGCGGAATGAAACACTACCCGACCCTGGGCCAACCTCACTATTGTTGCCACACTTGAGTCCATTGATGCTGCCAGATGGCCAATCTATCTCATTTGGGGTCTTCCTCTTTTTCTCTGACCTTCCACCTTACCAAACAAGATATCCTTCTCAAGTGACCGGTCCCGCCTTACAATATGTCGGAAGTATGAAACATGAAGTTTGGCCATCTTGGCCTCAAAGGAGCACTCAAAGGCTGTACTTCTTCCAAAACGGATCTATTGGTTCTTTTGGTAACCCATGACACTTTCAATATGCTCCTCTAATACCATAATTCAGATGCATCAATTCTTCTACAGTCTTCCTTATTCACTGTCCAGATTTTGCGTGCATATGAGGTTATTGAAAATACCAAGGCTAGGGTCATGTGCACCTTAGTCCTCAAGGTGATATCTTTGCTCTTAAACACTTTTAAAAGGTCTTGTGCAGCAGATTTACCTACTGCAACATGTTGTTTGATTTCTTAGCTGCTGCTTCCATGAGGGTTGATATTTGATCCATGAAGAATGAAGTCCTTGACAACTTCAATCTTTTCTCCATTGATAAGGATGTTGTGGCCACATAGGTGTGCAACTATCTAAACGTTTCATGTCTCTTATTTCCTGAGGATATATGCTAAGTAGAGGAGTCCTGATGCAGCTCTGTAGGATAAGCCCTGCACTGCTAACCATGAGGTTGTAAATTCAAGCACAGCAACCACCTCACCCGACCCCAAAACCCAAACCCACTGCCATCAAGTTGATTCAGATTCATGTCACGTTGAGGACTAAGGTGCATCTGACCCAAGTCATAGTATTTTCAGTTCCCTTATATGAATGTAAAATGTGAACAATGAATAATGAAGACCATAGAAGAATTCATACATATGAGTATTGAGTGTTGGCAAAGAATATTAAAGGTTCCATGGACTTCCAGAAGAATAAACAAATCTGTGTTGAAATACAATGAGAATATTCCTTAGAAGCCAAGAAGGCCAGACTTTGTTTCTCAAAGTTCAGACATTTTATAAGGAGGGTCCAGACACTGGAGAAGTGCATCATGCTAAGTAAAGTGGAGTCAGCAAAAAAGAGGGGGACACCCAACGACAAAGATTGGCATAGTGGCAGCAGCAATGGACTCAAGCGTAGCAGCAATTATTAGTATGACATAGGTGATGTTTTGTTCTGTTGTACATATGGTTACTATGAGTTGGAAGTAACTTGAAGGCACCTTACAACAACAATAGGACAAATCTCTGATTTCTCAGCAGAAATCAGGCAAGAAGACAATGGAACGACATACATAACTCTCTGAAAGAAAATAATTGCCAACCAAAAATCATATACACAGAAAAATTGTCTGTCAAATATGAAGATAAACTTGAGACATTTCCAGATAAACAGAACTTAAGAGAATTTGCAAAAACCAGATCAACGTTACAAACATTAATAAAGGGAGTTCTTTGAACAAAGAACAAACAATAGTAGATAACAACCTGAGACTAACATACAAGATAATATGGTCCAGAATTCAATCCAGATATAAAAGTATTCAAAGTAAAGCAAACCTACAAAACTAAAAATCGGGAACCAGAGATACCACTTAACAGCAGCAACAACAACAACATAAAGTAAAAAGAGGGAATAATGTAGTTACAGAACTTCTAAAGGAAAATGATTTCAAGAAAAACCAAAACTAAAAACCTAACTGCAACACTTAAACTAGACCAAGCCTTACTTCTAGCCTTAATCTTAACATTAACCCTAGTCTTAACCATAACCTTAATATTAACAAAGCCCTAGGTCTTGACTAGACATAGCCATAGTCCTAACACTAGCTCCTTACTCCTACCCAAGCCTACCCTCTCAAAAATGGAAATTTCTAATTTCTAAAGAACTCATTGCCAAATGAAATCTACACTAACTACAAAGGATAAAAACTCATTATTAAGCTGGATATATCTCAGTATTGTACTCCTGTTTAAAATGGAAATCAAATAATGTTTTCACTATATTAATAAACTAGTAAAGAAAGATAATACAGTAATTTCAATAAGTCAGAAAAGACATATCACAAAATCCAACAAATAGTACTGATAAAATCTCACAGTAAAGTATGGATTAAAGGAATTTCCCCAATTTTATAAAAGACATCTACAATAAAATTACAGCTACATCACACTTGATTGGAGGTTAAATCCCTAAAACAAGGTAAACATTCGTTGTTAAGTTCCATCAAGTCAGTTCTGACTAATAATGACTCTGTATAGAATTTCTGCACATATAAATATGCAGAGCAGAAAGCTTCATCTTTCTCCACTTGACTGACTGCTAGCCTCAAACCACCCACCATCTGATTTGCATCTAGTGTTTATCATAAGGAATCACCACACTACCAAGGTAAGCATACCTGCTCTCATTTTCTAATTAAAAAGTAATCATAATGGTTATTAAGGAGCTCTGGTAGCGTAGTGGTTACAAATTGGGCTGTGAGCCGCAAGGTCAGCAGTTCGAAACTACCAGCTGTTCCGTGGGAGAAAGATGAGGGTTTCTGCTCCCGTAAAGATTTGCAGCCTCAGAAACCCTGTACAGGGTCGCTATGAATCGGAACCAACTCCATGGCACATAACAACAACAGCAACATGGCTATTAAGATTTCAGTTCATTTTCAATGGATCCCATACAATCTCATTCAAAATATCAGTAGGCTTTGTTAAAGATATTGATACTAAGGTTTATTAAGAAATGCAAAGGAACTTTACTATCCAGGATAGCTCTGAAAAACAAGGCATACTGTTGGAAGACCTGTACTTCCTGATTTCAAAAATTAATATAAAACCACAGAAATCAAAACAGTGTGCTAATTGTAAACATAGAAAAACAGATTGATAGAACAAAATAGCATAAATGTAATTGTGCGCATAGAAGGAAAATATTTTTAATTACTATGTTAAGACTATTCAGTGGTAATAGATTTTCAACATATGGTATTGAAATAACTGATATCTACATGTAATGATGTAAATGACAGCAACAATAACAATTTTGATCCAAATTTTACATCATATACAAAATGAATGCCAAACTAAATGTAATATAAGGATCTTAGTCGGTTATGTCAATAGACAACATTCTTATCAACGGAGAAAAGATTGAAGTTGTCAAGGACTTCATTCTTCTTGGATCAACTATCAACATTCATGGTAGCAGCAGTGAAGAAATCAAAGGACATATTACATTAGGCATACCTGCTGCACAAGACCTTTTTAAAGTGTTGAAGAGCAAAGATGTCACCTTGATGACCAAGGTGCGCCTGACCCAAGCCATGGTATTTTCAATAACCTCATATGCATGTGAAAGCTGGACATTGAATACGGAAGACCTTAGAAGAATTGATGCTTTTGAGTTATGGTGTTGGAGGAGAAAATTCCAAAGAATCCATGGATGCCAAAAGAACCAACAGATCTGTGTTGGAAGAAGTGCAGCCAGAGTGCTCCTTGGAGGCTAGGCCAAACATCGTCTCTCATACTTTGGACATATTGTCAGGAGGGACCACTCACTGGAGCAGGATATCACATTTGGTAAAGTGGAGAGTCAGAGAAAAAGAGGAAGACCCCCAGTGAGATGGATTGGCAAAGTGGCAACATCAATGAGCTCAAGTGTGGCACCAATTGTGAGGTTGGCCCAGGATTGGGCAGTGTTTCATTCTGTTGTGCATAGGGTTGCTATCAGTCAGTACTGACTCAGTGGCATCTAACAACAACAAAGTTGGTTATGAGCTTGGTTGCCAACTGCGGTGTCAGCAGTTCCAATCTACCAGCTGCTCCATGAGAGAAAGATGAGGCTTGCTGATCCTATCAAGACTTACAACCTTAGAAATCCTGGACCTTATACAAGTTCACTGTAAATCAGAAGCAACTTTACAGTCTTAGAAATCCTGGACCTTATACAAGTTCACTGTAAGTCGGAAGCAACTTGATGTAACAACTACCACCACCAAATGGAATCTTCTACTATAAACCTGGCAGAAGAAAGCATAAGAAAAAATATTCATGACTTTGTGTAAAAGGAATATTTCATATGCACAACAGTAAAAGCACAATCTATAAAAGAATTAATTAATAGGTTGAACTTAAAAATAAACTATTGAAATATTAATGTAAATAATTAATTTAATTAATAATTTATTATTAAAAGAAATAATTGGAGAACTTCTATTCTTCAGTAGGAACTGTTTAGATAATTAAGAATATTCATAGACTGTGAGAAAATATTCATCCCCCATATATCAAATAAAGGACTTGTAAAATGAATACATAATTATTCAAATTAATAAAAGAAACAACTCAGCAAAAAAGGTGCAGAGCATCTGAACAAAAACTTCATAGAGATCCACATACACATATAAATATCTGAGAGTGGGCTTCAAAAAATTTGTGAAACAATTTATATCTTTTAATTACATTTCTCACAAACTTTTTAAAGTCTTGTATATGGCAAATGAGCACATAAAAAATAGTCTTAGCATCATTGTTGATTAGCAAAATGCAAATTAAGGCAGAAAAGAGATGCTGCTACACAGTGAGGAGTATGAAAATGGCAGAAAGACTGACCTACAGCATGGTAATGAAGACATGGTGGACCCACAATTCTTAGTACATGGCTGGTGGAAATGTGACATGATTTGCCCATTTTGAAAACAATTGAGTAATGTCTTTGAAAGTTAAACATACGCTTACTACATGAATTCATGAATTGAGCCATGCCACTCCTGGTTATTAACAGAAGACTTACATGAATGTTCAAGCTACTTTATTTGCAATATTTCCAAACTAGAAATAACTCAAACATCCATGATTAAGGGGAAAAATATAATACTGTTAACAATAGAAAGGAATGAACCTGACACAAAATGGGCAAATCTCAAACTAATTATGTGGGGTAAAAGGAGTCAGAAAAAAGAAAACATACTTTCTGTCACCACTTATATAAATTTCTAGGAAATGAAAACAAATGTAATTATGATTACCGCTGACTAAAAGGAGGACTGCATGGGAGTAACAGACAGCAGATGGGTGAGGAGATGATCTTAGGGTCAACATCAAACATTTTGGGGTGATGAGTATGAGCAATATCTTGACTGGTGATAGTTTCACAGATATATAGCAGGGCTGAAACTAGAATGAGGAGACAATGCATTTACTTCAGGGACAAAATTTAAGGGAGGATTGCCAAAAATTCATCAATCAAAATAAATATTTTAATGCAATATTTTTTAATAAAAATTATTTTTTTAATGTTCAAAAAATAAACCTTTAAATAAAGACAGGATATGACATTGTGTTTGAACCACCCTGCCTCACTCAATTCACCCTATTTATACACAACTCTGGTGTCCATAAACCTTCATTTACACAAACAGGGAGTCCATCCTCAGGGCACAATGTGTTAACTTAAATACAAATACGCACATCCTACTTATCTTGACTTCTGTGTTTTTTTTTTTTTGCAATTCCTTAGAAATTGTATCAGAGATGTATTCACTAATACCACCAAATCCCTGTATCCCAGAGCCATGCTGTTCCAAGGTTGAGCATACATCACGATTTACCTCTGTCCCATTCAGTGCATGCAAACCTGCCTAAGTGTTCCCCCTTCTACCTTGTTCTTCTATCCCCATCCCAGTTCTTATGTATTGCCCTCCCCAACATTAGAACTATAATGTGTCTATCCCTTCCCTCTACTCTACTATCCCATACCTCCTACCCCTGGTAACCAACAAAGATTTTTTTTTTTTCTTTTAGTGTGGGTATCTTTTCTTAAGCTTTTACAATAATGGTCTTTTGCAGTATTTGTTTTTGTGACTGACAAATTTCACTCAGCATAATATCCTCAATTTAAAGAGACAGTTTCCAAACAGCAACCACTTGTCTGTCAGTTTGTCTTACTGTGGTGGCTTATGAATTGCTGTGATTCTGAAAGCTATGTCACTAGTATTTTAAATACCAGCAGGTTCACCCATGGTGAACAGGTTTCAGATGAGCTTCCAGACAAAGACAGACTAGGAAGAAAGAGTGACAAACTATTTCTGAATCTTGAGTCACTGAAAACCTCATGAATAGCAGAGAAACACTGTCAGATATAGTGCCAGAAAAAGAGACCCTCAAGTTGGAAGGCACTCAAAATGTGACTAGGGAAGAGCTGCCTCCTCAAAGTAGAGTTGACTGTGATAACATGAATGGAGTAAAGCTCAGGGGGGGAAAGTCCGTGGGACCTTCATTTGCTGATGGGGCACAACTCAAAATGAAGAGAAACAGCTGTAAACATCCACTGAAAATCAGAACATGGAATGTATGAAATATGAATCTGGGAAAATTGGAAGTTGTCAAAAATTAAATGGAATGCATAAATATCGATATCTTAGGCATTAGTGAGCTGAAATGAACTGGTATTGGCCATTTTGAATCTGACAACCGCATGGTCTACTATGCCAGGAATGACAAAATGAAGAGGAATGGTGTTGCATTCATCATCAAAAACAACATATCCAGATCAGTCCTGAAGTATAAAGTTGTATGTGATAGGATAATATCCAAGTGCCCACAGGGAAGCCCAGTTAATACCACTATTATTCAAATTTATGCACCAACCACTAAAGACAGTGAGGAGGAAATAGAATAATTCTACCAACTTCTTCAATCTGAAATTGATCAAACATGTAATCAAGATGTATTGACCATTACTGGTGATTGGAATGCAAAGGTTGGGAGCAAAAAGGAAAGATCAGCAGTTGGAAAATATGGCCTTGGTGATAGAAATTATGCTAGAGAATGAATGATAGAATTCTGCAAAACCAATGATTCATTCATTTCAAATACCTTCTTAAGACAGCATAAGAGATGACTATACACATGGATCTCGCCAGATGGAATACATAGAAATCAAATTGACTACTTCTGTGGAAATAGAAGATGGAAAAGCTCCATATCATCAGTGAAAACAAGGCCAGGAGCAGACTGTGGAACAGACCATCAATTACTCTTATGCAAATTTAAACTAAAGCTGAAGAAAATAAAAACTAGTCCACCAGAGCCAAAATATGACTTGAATATATCCCACCTGAATTTAGAAATCATCTGAAGAACAGATTTTATACATTAAACACTAAAGATAGAAGACCAGAAGAGTTGTGGGATGACATCAAGAACATCATACATGAAGAAAGCAAAAAATCATTGAGAAGACAAGAAAGAAAGAAAAGGTCAAAATGGATGTCAGAAGATATGCTGAAAATTACTCTCCAGTTTAGATGTGCTAAAGCAAACGGAAGCCATGGTATTTTCAATAACCTCATATGCATGTGAAAGCTGGACAGTGAATAAGGAAGACCGTAGAAGAATTGCTGCTTTTCAGTTCTGGTTTTGGGGGAGAATATTGAAAGTGCCATGGGCTGCCAAAAGAACAAATAGATCCTTTTTGGAAGAAGTACAGCCAGAGTGCTCCTTGGAGGCCAAGATGGCCAAACTTTGTCTCTCATACTTTGGACACATTGTCAGGAGGGATCAGTCGCTGGAGAAGGATGTCATGTTTGGTAAGGTGGAGGGTCAGAGAAAAAGAGGAAGACCCCAACCAGATGGATTGGCCAAGTGGCAGCATTGATGGACTCAAGCGTGGTAACAGTAGTAAAGTTGTCCCAGGATTGAGCAGTGTTTCATTCTGCTGTGCATAAGGTCACTATGGGTTGGTATTCAAAATAGCATAAAGATGGAGAGAGCCTAAGTTCCCATCAATGGATGGATGGATAAAGAAACTTTGATACATACATACACACAATGGTTTATAATGCTACCTTGAAGAATAAGGAAGCTGCAAGCCACTGCATAACATGGATGAATCTTGAGGACACTGTTGTTGTTGTTGGGTTGGTACCAACTTGATGGCACCTAACAACAACAACAACAGTGTCCTCAAGATTCATCCATGTTATGCAGTGGCTTGCAGCTTCCTTATTCTTCAAGGTAGCATTATAAACCATTGTGTGTATGTATGTATCAAAGTTTCTTTATCCATCCTTCCATTGATGGACACTTAGGCTCTCTCCATCTTTTTGCTATTTTGAATACTGCTGCAATAAACACTGATGTGCATATTTCTACTTGTGTTCTGACTCATATATCTTGTAGATATATAACTAGTAGAGGAATTACTGGATCGTAAGTTATTTCTGTTTCCAACGTTCTGAGGAAGCACCATATTGTTTTCCAGAGTGGTTACATTATTTTGCATTCCCACCATCAACATAGGAAGGTCCCAGTCTCTCCACATACTTGCCACCATTTACTGTCTTTTGTTTTTTTGAACATTACTGATATTGCTTTTGTGAGAGACCTCATAGTTGTTTGAATTTGTATGTCTATAGTAGTGTTGGCCAACACTAATCTGAGAGTTTGTTGTACTGTGGTGGTGTGTGAGTTGCTGTGATTTGGAAAGATATGCCACCAGTATTTTAAATACAAGCATGGTCACCCAGGGTGGACAAGTTTCAGATGAACTTGCAGATGAAGAAAGACTAGGAAGAAGGAGTGACAAACTACTTCCGAACATTTAATAGTCACTGACAACTTTATGAACAGCAGAGAAACACTGTCAGATACTGTGCTGGAAAATGAGCCCCTGAGGTTGGAAGGGACTCAAAATGAAACTGGGGAAGAGCTGCCTCCTCAGAGTAGAGTTGACCGTGATGACGCAAATGGAATAAAGCCCGTGGAAGAAAAGTCCATGGGACCTTCATTTGCTGATGGGGCACAACTCAAAATGAAGAGTAATAGCTGTAAACACCCATCGAATATTGGAAAATGGAATGTACGAAGTATGAATCTGTGAAGTTGGGAGATTTAAAAAATGAAATGGAAAGCATAAACATTGATATCTTAGGCATGCATGAGCTGAAATGGACTGGTATTGGCCATATTGAATCTGACAACCACAGGTTTTACTATGCCAGAAATGACAAATTGAAGAGAAATGGTGTTGCAATCATTGTAAAAAAGAACATATCCAGATCAGTCATGAGGTACAATGCTGTCTTTGATAGGATAATATTCATGTTGTTAGTGTAGTGGTTACAAATCAGGCTGAGAACCTTAAGGTCAATAGTTTGAAACTACCAGCTGTTCCATGGGAGAAAGATGAGGCTTTCTGCTCTCCTAAAGATTTACAACCTTGGAAACCCTGTACACAGTTGCTATGAGTTGGTTCCGACTCCATAGCACATACCCAG
>NW_006408706.1:4556689-4568992 GCF_000296735.1 Chrysochloris asiatica
AGAGGACTTAAAACATTTACTGATGAAGATCAAAGAGCACAGCCTTCAAAATGGATTACATCTCAATGTCAAGAAAACAAAAATCCTCACACACTGGTCCAATAAACAACATTCTTATGAACAGAGAAAAGATTGAAGTTGTCAAGGACTTCATTCTTCTTGGATAAACTATCAACACTCACGGAAGCAGCTGTCAAGAAATCAAACAACGTATCGCATTAGGCAGGTCTACTGCACAAGACCAATTCAAAGTGTTGAAGAGCAAAGATGTCAGCATGAGGACTAAAATGTGCATGACCCAAGCCATGGCATTTTCAACAACCTCATGTACATGCGAAATCTGGACAGTGAATAAGGAAGACCATAGAAAAATTGTTGCTTTTGAGTTATGGTGCTGGAGGAGAATATTGAAAGTGTCATGGGCCATCAAAAGAACCAATTGATCCATTTTGGAAGAAGTACAGTCAGAGTGCTGGAGGCCAAGATGGCCAAACTTGGTCTCTCGTACTTCAGACATACTGTCTGGAGGTACCAGTTTCTGGAGAAGGATATCATGTTTGGTAAGATGGAGGGTCAGAGAAAAAGAGAAGTCCCCCAATGAGATGGATTGGCCAAGTGGCAGCATCGATAGATTCAAACGTGGCAACAATAGTGAGGATGGCCCAGGATTGGGCAATGTTTCCTTTTGCTGTGCATAAGGTCTCTATGAGTCGGTATGAACTAGATGGCACCTAACAATGCATCAACAACAAGTGTCCTGGTGTGGCGCTGTGGGCTAATGGGTCAGACGGCAAAGTCATTTGAAATGCAAGGTCAGTAGTTCAAGCTCACCAACTTCTCCTTGGAAACCCTATAAGTCGTAATCGACTTAATGGCACTTCACAACAACAACAAAAATGGCTAATGGTTGTGAACATCTCTTCATATATTTGTTGGCTACCTGAATGTCTTTGGTATGTTTTGTTTTTATTCTCATTTGTGTCTAGGAATTTTGGAAATATACCTTTTATTTGTTCTACTACCCAGTAAGTAGCTTTATGCAGGGTGTTGTTCAGTTTCTACATATGTGCCTTTATTCCCTTGGTTTCCTATTGTTGATTTCTAATTTAAAAGCATTATGACCTGAGAAGATGCTTTGTAGTATTTTGATGCTTGTAAATTTATGGAAATTTATTCTGTAGCCTAACACGTGGTCTACTCTGGAGAATGTTCCATGTGCACGGGAAAATAATATGTATTGTGCTGTTGTTAGGTTAAATGCTCAGTACACATCTGTGAAATCAAGTTGGTTGATTGTGTTATTTAATTCCTCTGTGTTTTTCTCAAGTTTCTTTCTGGTTGTTCTATCTTTTTTCAAAAGTGGTATATTAGAATCTCCTACTATTATTGTAGATTGTTCTATTTATTTCTGCAATTCTATTAGGATTTGCTTTACATATTTTGGTTCTCTTTCATTGGGAGTGTAGGCACTTATAATGGTTAGATTATCATGTTCAATTGACCCTTTAATCATGAGATAATATCTTCCTTTATTTTATCAAAGATTAGTATTATTGCTCCTGCTCATTTTTTATTACAATTACCTTGGCATATTTTTTTCTATCCATTAATTTTTACCTTTTTTTAACTTTGTGTGTAAGGTATGTTTCTTCCAGATGGCATATTGAAGAAGCTTATTTTCTTACCCATTCTACCAATCTCTGTCTCTTGACTGGTGCATTTAATCCATTGACATTCAGGGTAATTATCAATTTCTTGTTGTTCTTGTTAGGTGCCATCAAGTTGGTACAGACGAATTGCGACTCGATGCACAGCAGAATGAAACACTGCCCGATCCTGGGCTAACCTCACAATTCTTGGCACACCTGAGCCCATTGATGCTGCCACTTTGACAGTCCATCTTGCTGGGGGTCTTCCTCTTTTTCTCTAACCCTCCACATTTCCAAACATGACATCCTCCTCCAGCAACTGGTCCCTCCTGACAATATGTCTGAAGTGTGAGAGACAAAGTTTGGCCATCCTGGCCTCCAAGGAGCATTCTGTGGTACTTTCAATATTCTCCTACAACACCATAACTCAAATTTGTCGATTCTTTTACAGTCTTCTTTATTCATGGTCCAACTTTCGCATGCATATGAGGATATTGAAAATACCATGGCTTGGGTCATGTGCACATTAGTCCTCAAGCTGACTTCTTTGCTCTTCAACACATTAAAAAAAGGTCTTGTGAAGCAAATTTGCCTAATGCAATATGTCATTTGGTTTCTTGACTGCTGCTTCCATGAGTGTTGATGATTGATCCAAGAAGAATGAAGTCCTTGACAAATACAATCTTTTCTCCGTTGATAAGAATGCTGTTTACTGGTCCAGTGGTGAGGATTTTTGTTTTCTTTAGATGCAATCCATATGAAAGGCTTGCTCTTTGATATTCATCAGTATGTATTTTAAGTCCTCTTCACTTTCAGCAAGCAAGGTTGTATCATTTGCATATTGCAGATTGTTAATGAGACTTCCTCCAATCATGATGCCATGTTTTTCTACATATAACCCAGTTTCTCAGATTATTGCTCAGGATACAGTTTGAATAAGTCTGGTGAAAGAATACAACCCTGTTGCATACCTTTCTTAATTTTAAACCACTCAGTGTTGGTGTGGCATTGTGGGTTAATGCATCAGACTGCAAAGCCATTTGAACTGCAAAATTGGTCTTTCAAGCTCACCAGCTGCCCTTTGGAAACCCTATACAGGGTCACTGTGGGTTGGAACCAACTAGATGGCACTTAACAATTATCAATAGGTATAAATTAATTGCTGACATTTTGTTTGTTTGTTTTTTGTGTGGTTCTTCTGGTTTCTTTGTTCTACATGTCTTCCTCTGCTAAGTTCATGGTGTTTTTTGCTTTTTCTTGTCAGTTTCTTCATAATTTTAGTGCTTCCATGATTTTCTTGGATTTTCATTTTCTTGGTATGTTGTGACATCTTTGAGGTACTTTATATACACCTAACAAAAACAACAACAATTGCTGGGGACAGCATACACAGACCCTGGGTTGATCAGTGGCAGCCCCATTAAACTGCCTCTGAATATCATCAGTTTAACCCAGATGCTCTCCTTCCTCCTGAAAGTACGTAGGAATGTGATAATTAAGAACAATGTAGCATTTTAGATATAGATAAATGAAGCCTGGTGCCTGAGATCTTGCTCACAAAGGAAAATTTGCAAAGTGTACAGAGACAGCTTGACTCCTTTTAGGAACCATGCTTTAAGTTAAGTATCCTTAAGAAACCGCACGTCACTACTCTAGATCATTTAAGCCTAAAAATTAATATATAACAGCTTGATTGAACCTTTTTTCTGTAAAAATAAAAATGTTAGATTGTTAAGAAAAACTATGAAAATATCTTAAAAGTTGTTCCTGTGAATCATTATGTCCTGTTTTGAATGATTAATCACATTTCAGTTCCATATCCTGTCTTATCTAAAGAATTACATCCTCCCTATGTGAATTACATCCTTCCTTTGTAACAAATCCCTCCCTAAAAAAGAGAATAAAACACTGAGGTAGAGTTAGATCTGTGTGCAATGCTGTGCAATGCTAGGCAATATGTTTGCAGATCTGCCTACCTGCCAGCTTGCATTATATCTGTGTGTCTGTCTTTTTTTGTATATATTTCTTCTCTCTCTTTCTCTATCCCTTTCGCCGCCAGATCTCCCTTCTTCGTGACATCCACACTTCCTTGTCGAGGCTGGAACCCGACATAGGACGTCGACAAACAATAGTCTATTAACTTTTTACTCCATTTAAGACAGTCTATTTCATCCCAAAAGCTGCCTGACCTCTTCATCACCTTGATGTCTGTTTCTATATTTTTCCCTCTTTCACATTATAATTATTTTGATCATAGACTGACCTCAGGTCCTCTGAATTCATTCTTGTAGTTTTGTTCTGCTCTGTACTCTTTCCTTTGTCGACTGAGTACTGGGTTGTGCTCCCATGTATGCCAATCTCTGGTTTTTGTCTGTTTTTGTTGGTTCTCCGTCCAAAGAACTCCATTTAGGATCATTTGAAGTGCTGGGTTGTCTTTGACAAAGCCCTTAGTTTCTGTTTGTCTTGGAATGCTTTGATGACTCCATCATATTTGATTGACAGCTTTGCTGGGTAGATGAGTCTTGGTTGGCAGTTTTTGTTTTTTTTGTTTTTTATCTTTCAGAGTTTAATCTATGTCTCCTGATTGGTTTCTTCCCTGCATGGTTTCCACTGAGATATCAGAGCTTAATCTTATTTGCTTATCTTTGTAGGTAATCAAATACCTTCTTTGCTTACCTTTTTCTTTTCCCTAGCTGTTTTCAGCAATCTCCCCTTGTCTTTGACTTTGAAGAGCTTGATTGTGATATGTCTTGGTGATTTTATGTTGGGGTCTATCTTTCCTGGGGCTCATTCAGCTTCTTGAATGCTCATCTTCTCATCTTTCAGGATTTTAGGGAAAATTTCTTCCAGTATCTCTTCAACTATTGCCTGTCTGGTTTTCTGTGATCCTTTCCATTCCAGAACTCCAGTAACCATTAGATTATTCCTCCTCTTGTTGTCTTTTCAGATTTTTATATTCCTTTTTCTGCTTGCTCTTCTAGCTTAGCAGTATTGAGAGATTTGTCTTCAAGCTCGCTGGTTTTGGCTTCCATCTCTTCAATTCTAATCCTTTGCCCCTCACTGTATTGTCAGTTTCTGATATTTTATTATTAATCATTTGGACCTCTTTTTACAGGTTTTGAATTTTTTCCTATGTTATTTCTATCTTATTTGGATGTTCCTGTAGTATTTACCTGATTTCTTCGTTATTTTTCTCAACCCCTGTATGGAGTATTTGGATACACCTCTATATTATCTTCCTGATTCAATTTTTAGGAAGTTTCAAAGCCTGCCCTCCTTTCAATAGGAAATGTAGATCTACCTCCAGCTCATTTGTTTCAACTACTCTATCTTGTTTCTGGACATGAGCAGGGATTTTCTGTTGCTTTTAAAGCATTTCCAAAAATCAGATGTATTTCCAATAATTATATGGTAGTGTAGGGGTTACGAATCAGGCTGCGAACCTTAAGGTCAGCGGTTCGAAACTACCAGCTGCTCTGTGGGAGAAAGATGAGGCTTTCTACTCCCATAAGGATTTACACCCTAGGAAACCCTGTACAGGGTCGCTATGGGTCAGAACTGAATTGAAGGCACTTAACAACAACAACATGTTGGTGTATTATTATGCTTTCTGGTTGCCTTCTGGTAGATGTGATCAGGAGATGGGCTTCACTTATCACTTCTCTTGTTACTCAACTCAGTAATTTTTACATGTTTTGGTTATTTGCACTGCTATATTATCTGTTGTTGTTATGTGCCATGGAGTCGGTTTTGACTCATAGTGACCCTGTACAGGGTTTCTGTGACTGTAAATCTTTACAGGAGCATAAAGCCTCATCTTTTTCCCATAGAACAGCTGGTAGTTTCAAACTGCTGACCATGAGATTAGCAGCCTGATTCTTAACCACTATGCTACCAGAGCTCTTTGCTATAATATATGTTGTTGTTGTTAGGTGCCATTGAGTCAATTCTGACCCATAGTGACCCTGTATAGGGTTTCTGAGGAGCAGCTGGTGAGCTTGAACCACCGACCTTGCAGTTCAAATGGCTTTGCAGTCTGGCACATTAACCCACATCGTCACACCAGGACTACATGTTATATAGTAGCTGGTATTGTCTCTTACCCAGATGGTGGGATTTTATAGGGTGTGATTGTAGCTTGGCTCTATGACCACAATTGCTTCCTCCTCTTGGGTAACACAGGGAGAGTAAGAGCCACACCCAAAGTAAATGGGGAACCAAAACAAATTTTAAAAAAAAAAAAAAAAAAAAAACACAAATACAATGACAATGGACATGAAAGTCCATAATCACCACACATACACACACACATGAACTGTCACAAAATATGAGTAAGACTTTAACATCCCTTTTTCAGCTTCTTGCCTTCAAAGCTGCCCAAGAAATCTCAAGATTTCTCCATTGCTCCTTGTGATGTAACTCAAGATTAAGTTTTGGCCTCCTTCCTTTTTTACCTCTCCCACCTCTCCTCAAGCCCATGCAGGTATGCTGGAGTTCCTGCTCTCCGCGGGGGTCGTGGGACACGAGCAAATACGTGGAATCCTCGGGTGAAGAATTGAATGAATACAATCGAAAGGCTTTTCAACATGCTGTGCTGTCCGACTATACTCTCCAGCTTCTGCCCTTGCTTCTGCTTTCTGCTCTCTGCTGTCTGCCCTCTGCTCTCTGCTCTCTTCTGCTGTCTGCCCTCTGCCTTCTCCTTCCTGCTCTCTGCTTCTTCTGCTGCTTCTGCTACTTTTACCTTCTATCTTCTTCTACCTCTTTCTGCCTCTACTCCTTCTCCCTGCTTTCCTCTGCTTCTTCTGCCTTCTACCTTCTGCTTCTACTCCCTTCTGCCCTCTTTCTCTTCTTCCTACTTTCTGTCTGCTCTGCCAGTTCCTTCTGCCAGCATCCTCTGCCTTCTGCTCTCTCTTTCTTCTTCCTACTTTCTGCCTGCTCTCCCAGCTCCTTCTGCTAGCCCAGCTCAGCAAGTCTTTATTTTTTTATACTTAAAATTACATAGTACATGCATTGACACTTTTATCATTTCCTGAATTATTACACAGTTAGTCACAGCATTCTTGCACCTGGTCCTTAGACAACTTTAACAAGAATACTCTGTGATGTTCAGACTGACCTTCATGTTCTTTCCCAGTATGAGACAAAACTGTTTCTTCTTGTTTCTACTAAAAGATTATAAACTTTCTATCTTACATAATGTGCTATTATTTTCATAATAAAGGTATTCATTAAATGACTTGGAAGCTATGTGGCATAAAGCCCAACCTGGCTACTTGCTGCAAGAAGTGTAGATTATTAAGTCAAAGCTATCCTTCACTTAAGTTCATTATTGTCTGCTTATTTACGCAGGTGCTTGTATGTAGGGGTTTGTGAATTCTAGCTAGTGACTGAATGTGGTGAGGCCTATGGGAGTAGGTCAGCTTGACTCTAATATGCTGTTTGCTTTTGTGGCCTCACAAATGCAGTTACTTAGGTTTTCTAATGAACTGGAGTAATTTACACAATTTCTCTTTGTATTCAATCCACCAAGGCTGAAAGCAATTGCTGCTAAGCTAGTTTTTCCTAAGTTTTGTAGAATTCATAGTGAAAGCTGAGAATATTGCCATATTATATATATTTTTGCAAGTAAATTCAGGCCTAACTTGAAGGGAAGATAGCGGTCAGCTTTTGAGAATCACTTGCCGTGCATAATATCTCTCCCCCCAGTGCAGCCTTGCCAAGCACCGAAAGTTAACTGCTTCCCGCACAGTTGTTTCTACTAGTAAGAAATGGCCCTGGGCTGGCCAGAGCCTTTTTTAAGACCGTGTTGTATTATGTTGTTCTTGTTTATTCCTCCCTGTTCATCTATTTTGGACCCAGTGGTCTTTACTGAGCAGATCTGTGCTCATCCGTAGTAGAACCCCTGGGGAGGAAGGGATCCACTTGCTCAGGCACTCCTTCTAGTCAGCAGAGTGGAGGTGCACAGACAGAGAAGGATAAATGAATGGGGGGAAAATGTTTGCCCTTTAATCTCTGACCACTAGTCAGGTCTCTGCAATGGGAGTGTTCTCTTGATCTTGTATCTGCTCTGTCCTGTTCCAAATGGTTGTGCTGAGACTCACTGACTGCCACAAGTCAGCAAACACCACTTTTTCTGCTTCAAATCCCACTCTGTAAGCCTTTGATACTTCTAAATATTGCTTTATATGTAATTCAAAGTCCCTGAAACTGCTTCACCTGGTATTCTATGTTATTACTGGCAGAGGTCTGCACAGCCCTTCTCTCTAATCCACCATCTTTCTATTTTCTTTTTATACTTTCTGCATCATTCAATATTTTGCTCATTGTTGTTGCTTTTGTGTGCCCTCAAGTCAGTTCCTACTCATAGCATCCCTGTATAGGATTTCTGAGGAGCACCTGGTAGATTTGAATTGTTAACCTTGTGGTTTCCAGTCCAGTTCTGATCATACAGCACTTCCTTCAACATTACAATTAGAGGCTTGAGTGTTTTTTTCTTCGTATTCATCTTTTGCTTATATTTTGATTGCTTTCCAACCTGAGGAGCTCATCTTCTGGTACTATTTCAAACAATGTTCAGCTGCTATTCCTAAGATTTTCAATGGCTAAGCATTAAAAAATGATCGACTTCTCCTCTTCCTGGTCTGTCTCACTCCAGAAGTTCAACTGAAATCTTTCCACCACAGGTGTCATTCTGGTATTTAAAATACATGTGACATAGCTTCCAGCATTATAGCAACACACAATCGACCACAGCACAACAAAGTGGCAGATGAAGGGTTGTCAGTGAATGCACAGGATTAGTTAAACAGCTCAAGCAGCCTTCCTGGACTAAGGTAGTGCCATTTTGACTAATTCAATAGGCTTTGTTCTCACTCTTCTTTACCTTCATTCTTCTAGAGTTTGCAAGGGTCATGGTAAGTGCTATAGGATAACACTGGAACACAAGATCAGTTTGAACTGCAAGGCCAGTGGTTCAAACTCACCAGCTGTTCCTTGGGAACCCTACACAAGGTCGCTATGAGTCAAACACGACTAAATGGCACTTAACAACTAGTTCACAAGACATATATCTTGCCAACAGTCAATATCACGAGATTAACTCTTGCTATTAAAAAATCAAAAAAAAAATAGAAAGGAAAAAATAAATGAGATGGCTGCTAAATCAAGCCTATCACAGTGCATTTTGTCCTATTTCCTGTTTTCAGTACTAGATGTTTCTGTCTACTAAGCAGTGGAAAAGTACAGTGGTAGAAAGAGAGAAAGCCTGAAAACAAACCAACAAAAAACTGATAAACGACTAAACTCTGGAACTGAAATACCTGGCTCTTCATTCCCCTCTACTATCCATTTTAGGAGTCCTAGTGTGGCACTGTGGGTTAGTGCACTGGATGGCAATGTCAGTTTGAACCAAAAGATCAGTAGTTCAAGCTTTCCATCTGCTTCTTGTAAACCCTATATAGGGTCACTATGGTTCAGAACCAAATTGACAGCACTTAACAACCACAACAACAATCTAGGTCTACTCTTTAAAAATTCAGTAAGTAAATTAAGTAATAAGTAATTACATGAGAGAAGTGGTGGTTCATTGGCAGGATTCTTGTCTTCCATGAGGGAGACTTAAGATTAATTCCTGACCAATGCACATTATGCACAGGCACCCCCTGTCTGATATTTGCAGCTTGCATGTTGCTATTGTGCTGAACAGGTTTCAATGGAACTTCCAGATTAAAATAATACAGGAAGAAAGATCAGGCAATCTATTTTTGAAAAACAACCAGTGTAAGCTCTATGAATCACAGCAGTTTAATCTACAAGTGACAAAGGGAACAACACAGAACTGCACAGAACAGGTTTACCATGAATCATGGTCTGCAGAAGCTGAGGACAACCTGATAGATGATAGATATGTAGGTAAATAGATAGATAGATGTTCAATACCCAGGTTATAGATATGAAGTAAAGGCATGTATCCAAATGAGTAAGATATAAAATGCAGTATTCTTATTCCAACACAATTTCATTTATCTCAGGAGCATGAGAAGATCTCATGATGGTGAGCATCTTTGAACCAATGTTTAAGTTTCAACATAACTTTATTTAAAGCATAGAAGCCGCATATGGTGAAATTATAAAGCCGCATATGGTGAAATTATAACTCAAACTTATCCCTTTTTCCCAACACATACTCTTTTGAAAATGAGTAACAGCCCACAAATTTTAGAAACATAATTCTTCATGATTGTGATATGGGAAGTCCCTATAAATCTGTGTGTGGTTTGGATGCATTTTCCTCTCTATTTACATAAGCAACTTAAATCAGATATTTGCTGGCTACATTGTACTTGCCTTATTTAGCTTGGTTTTATGCTTGTTACATAAACATATTTTAGAATGAATACTTTATAAATTCTAGAAGTTCAAAAAATGCAACTCTAACTTATAACTTTACTCAGTGTGGTCTTTACAAATTCCAGTACATTTTATGCCTAAATTTTAGAAATAAACATGTATTTAAGAATGAAACCATATGCCAAAACATTATGCTATAATTTTTCTTTAGTGACAAAAGATATCATCCTGAGACAATATTTATAATGTCTTGAAATGACCATTGGCTGAGGTGAGTCAGAAACAGTGTAGGTTATAATGATTCCCAGTTGTTAGATGCCATTGATTCAATACTGCCTGGTTTTACAGCAACCTCACAACTCTTGTTAAGTTTGAGCTCATAGATGCTGCCCTTGTGACAAACCATCTCATTGGGAGTTTTCCTCTTTATTGCTGACCTCCACTTTACCAAGCATGATGTCCTGCCCCAGGAACTTCTCCCTTCTGATAATATGTTTTCAAATGATGAGCTACAAAGTTTCACTATCCTGGCTTCTAAGGAGCATTTGGGCTGTATGTCATCAGACATAGATTTGTTTATTCTTCTGGCAGTTCATGGTACTTTCAATATTCTTCTCTAACACCATAATTCAAATGCATCATTTTGTCTATGGTCTTTCTTATTCTTTGGCCAATTTTCACATGTATATGAGGCTACTGAAAATACTATGTCTTGAGTCAGGCACATATTAGTCCTCAAACTGATATCTTCGCTCTTGAGCACTTTAAAGAGATCCTTTGCAGCAGGCTTGCCTAATGCAATGCATCATTTAATTTACTGACTGTTGCTTCCATGAATCCAAACAAATTTAAGTCTTTGACAACATCAAACGTTTCTCCATTTATCATAATGTTACTTGTTGGTCCAGTTGCGAGGATTTTTTTTTTTTTTTCTTTACATCGAGGTGCATTCCATATGAAATGTTGTAAGTTCTTATCTTCATTTTGTATACAATATTTATTCTATTATAAAACACACACACACACACACACACAAACACTTTCATTGTGAATTGAGTTAAAGTTTACAGACAAGATCACCAGTTTTACACTCAGCAAATCATACACTTTGTATCAGTTCAATGATTACAATCCCTCCAGGCAACAACAGTTATCCTATTACCTCCCTGTGGTTCCCATTCTCATTCCACTCACCTTCCCATTCCTTTTCAATTTGGTCCTTAGGAAAATGTTGCTCTTTTGCTTTTGAAAGATTGACCATTCTGTGGTGAGAATACCTTAATTGAGTTGTCCCCCATTATAACCTGTCTACTGCTTGGCTGAAAATTGGGCTACAATGGTAAGTTACTTTCTAGACCTGACGTGTGCTTGAGTGACACAATCTCAGGTTACTCCAGTCTTATTTTGACCAGTAAGTGTGATCTTATTTATTGTTATTATTAAATGATTTTGAACTTCGTTCCACATTTTCTCCCACTCTAACCAGGACTCTTTAATGTGATCCCTTTCAGAGCAGTTGATAGTGGTAGCCGGGCACCATGTCGTTTTTCTGGTCTCAGAGTCATGGAGACTGATGGTCACACATGTCATTAATCCATTGGACTCATTTATTCCAAGCCTCTTCAGTTTTTGTCACTCTTCTTTCTTTCCCACATGGAGATACCAATAGCTATACTTTAGAAGCCTGTTCCTGAGTTTTCAAGATCTCAGATGCTACTTACCAAAATGGGATGTATCTTTGCGGACTATGTTACACTAATTGACCATGGTGTCACCTGAGACTATGGTCCTGAGCACTCAGGCCCAGCAACTCATTGCCTTAAAATGTTTGATAATATCTAAAAAGTTTTTATTATTTTGCCTGCTATATGCACCACTACATTACAGTTGTGTTTGCATGAAAGGTGGATACTCATATACAAATATACTTTATCAAACACTTAAATATCTGTGCGATATATAAATGTATATGGATTCCTTGTGTGGACTAAGGGATAATGCACTGTACCGTAAAATCAGTTTGAACCACAAGGTCAGTGGTTCAAATTCAACAGCCTTTCCTTGGAAACCATAGACAAGGTCACTAGGAGTCAGAACTCACTCGAAGGCACTTGGCAACAACAATAACAACAACAACAACAACAAAAATATATATATATATAAAGAGAGAGAGAGAGAGAGAGAGAGAGAGAGAGAAAGAGAGAGCTCTCTGGTAGCGTAGTGGTTACGAATCGGGCTGGGAACCACAAGATCAGCAGTTCGAAACTACCAGCTGCTCCGTGGGAGAAAGATGAGGCTTTCTGCT
>NW_006408706.1:4570317-4572281 GCF_000296735.1 Chrysochloris asiatica
TCCTCTTTTTCTCTGGCCTTCCACCTTACCAAACATGATATCCTTCTGATAGTTCATGATATTTTCAAAAGTTGTGTATTAAAATCTCCCACTATAATTGTAGATTTATCTGCTTCTTTCTTCAATTCTAGTAAGGTTTGATTCATATATCTTGGTGCTTTTACATTGGAAATGTAGATATTTATTATGGTTATGTTATCTTGCTCAATTGACCCTTTGATCATGAGATAGTATCCTTCTTTATAACTTATGCTGGTTTGTGCATTAAAGTTTACATTATCAGAGATTAGAATTGCTACTCCTTCTTGTTTATTGTTGCAGTTAGCTTGGTATATATATATTTTTTCCAACCTTTAATTTTTAGTTTGTTTTTGCCTTTGTGTGTAAATTGTGTCTCTTGCAGGCAGCATATTGAAGGGTCTTGTTTGCTTATCCAATCTGCTACTCTCTGTCTCTTCACTGGTGCATCAATCCATTGACATTCAATGTAATTATCAATAGGTATGAATTAATTACTGACATTATATTATTTTTTGGTAGTGCTGTTTGTTCCTTTGTTCTGCATGTCTTCCTACTGAATTTGTGGTTTTCCTACTTGTCAGTTTCTTCTTGATTTTCATGTTTGCTTGTTCTGCTTGGAAGTTCATTTTCTGGGTAAATTATAAAGTATTAACTTTCTTTGGGGTTACCTTATAGTCTATTAACTTTTCTCTCCGTTTAAAACAATCTATTGTATCCTGTAATCTATCTGACATCCTCACCACCTGGATCTCTGTTCCTACATTTATCCCTTCTTTGATATTGATATTATTTTGATCTTCTGTTGACTTCCCAGATCATTTGAATTCATTGTTGTTTTTTTCTGTTCTGAACTCTGTTATATGTTGGCTGAGTTCCAGGTGGTTTTGCCATGCCTGTCAATCTCTGTTTTTTTCTGTTCTTGTTGGTTTCAGTTCAAAGAACTCCCTTTAGGATGTTTTGCAAAATCTCTTAGATTCTGTTTATCCTGGAATATTTTTATTGCACCATCATATTTGATTGATAGTTTTGCTGGATAGATGATTCTTAGTTGGCAGTTTTTTTTTTTCTTTTATGATTTTGTCTATGTATCCCGATTGCCTTCTTGCCTGCATAGTTTGTGCTGAATAGTCAGAGCTTAATCTGATTTGCTTGCCTTTATAAGTGACACTTCTCTTCTTCCAAGCCGCTTTTAGTATTCTCTCATTGTCTTTGATTTTGGAGAGCTTGATTATTATAGGTCTTTGTGATTTCCTTTTGAGATCTATTCTTTCTGGGGTACTTTTGGCTGCTTGAATATTTATCTTCTAATCTTTCAAGATGTTAGAGATTTTTTCTTCCAGAAACTCTTCAACTATCTCCTCTGTGGACTTCTCTGACTCTTCCTGTTCCAGAATGCCAATAATCCTTAAGTTGTTCCTCTTCATCTTATCTAGCATGAATCTTAGACTCTCTTCAGATTTTTTTTTAATCCTTTTTTCAGCTTGCTCTTCTATCTTAGCAGTATTGAGATTTGTCTTTCAGCTTGCTAGTTCTGGCTTCCATCTCTTCCCTTCTGCTCCTTTCTCCTTTCAGTGTATTGTCCATTTCTGATATTTTATTATTAATCATATGGACCTCTTTTTGCAGGTTTTGAATTGTTTCCAATGCTGTATCAATTGTTTGATTGCTCTTGTAATACTTTCCTGACTTCTTCCTTGTTTTCCCCAATCCTTTTTTGGAGCATTTCAATTTGTTTCCATATCATTCTTCTGAATTCCGTCCCAAGAAAATTCAAAACCTGCTCTTCCTCTTCTGGGGAGCCTTTGTCTGTCTTCAGTGCATTTGTCTCAGTTATTCTTTTCTGTTGTTGGACATGTTTTAAGATAATTTGTTGTGTTTGAGATCTTTGTTTGTTGTTTCCAGTAGTTCTGTGGGTTTTTTTTTTTTTTTTTTTTAAGACTGAT
>NW_006408706.1:4572381-4579862 GCF_000296735.1 Chrysochloris asiatica
AGTTCGAAACTACCAGCTGCTCCGTGGGAGAAAGATGAGGCTTTCTGCTCCCGTAAAGATTTACAGCCTCAGAAACCCTGTACAGGGTCGCTATGGGTGGAAACTGACTCGACGGCACTTAACAACAACAACAAATATATATATTCCAGTCTTCCTTCCTTATTTCTTCAGCCTATATCTCAATCCATATATCTATGCATCAAAGTTGTGTATATATCATTATCATCAGTAAGTATTTTAAGACCTCTTTGTTTCTAGCAATCAAGGTTCTATCATCTGCATTTTGCACTTTGTTAATGAATCTTCCTCCAAACATGACGCCATGTTCTTCTTCATATAATCCAGCTTCTCAAATTATTTGCTCAGCATATAAATTGAATAAGTATGGTGAAGGTATACAACTCTGATGCACATCTTTCCTGATTGTAAAACATTCAATATCCCTTTGCTCTGTTTGAAAGAATGCCTTTTGGTCTATACACAGGTTCCTTATGAACACAAACAATTAAGGGTTCTGGAATCTCCATTCTGTACAAGGTTATCCATAGTTTGTTACAATCCACACAATTGAAAGCCTTTGTGTAGTCAATAAGGCACAAGTAAACATCTTTCTGATATTCTCTGCTTTCAACCAAAAACCATCTAACATCAATGATTATATCCCTAGTTCCACATCTTGTTATGAATCAGGCTTGAATTTCTGTCAGTTCCTTATCAATGTTCTAGTGCAGTCACTTTTGAATTGCCATCAGCAAAATTTTACAAGCATGTGGTACTAACGATATTGTTTGATCCTTTCTGTATTCCGTTGGCGTTACCTCTGCTTGGAATGGACACAAATATAGATCTCGTTTAACCAGTTGACCAGGTAGCTGTGCCACAAATTTCTTAGTATAGATGAGTGAGTACAACGATTGCTTCATCAGTTTTCTGAAAGATATCAATATGTATTCTATAAATTCCTGGATCTTTGTTTTTTGCAAATGCCTTCAGTACAGCTTGTGCTTCTTTTAGTACGCTGGGCTCTCAATCATATGCTACCTCTTGAGATGACTGAGCATCAAACATTTCTTTTGGGTACAATGACAGTGTATTCATTGCATATTATTTTGATGTTTTTTGCATCATTCAATATTTTGCCCATAGACTATTGCAAGTTGATACTTTATTTTTTATTCCCAGTACAAGATTTATTACAGCAATCAAAGTCTTCCTTAACTTATATCCACTTAGTGGGAGGTTGGAAGCTTTAGGGTCTATATCAAGCTTCCATTCTCCATCATTTTTTCTCTGTATTCACACATCACTGCACAGGCTTCCATTTCCAATGTAAAATCCAAGTTGTATTTTAAAATTGTATATTTTGACTTTATTTCATTGAAACCAATATGTTGTTGTTATTGTTGTTAGGTGCCATCTAGTCAGTACCGACTCATAGCAACCCTATGCACAACAGAATGAAACACTTCCAGATCTTGGACCAATCTCACAATTGTTGGCACGCATGAGCCCATTGATGCTGCCACATTGTCAATTCATCTCGCTGGAGGTCTTCCTCTTTTTCTCTGACCCTCCACCTTACCAAACATGATATCTTTCTCCAGCTATTGTTCTCTCCTGACAATATGTCTGAACAATGAGAGATGAAGTTTGGCCATTCTGACCTCCAAGGAGCACTCTGGCTGCACTTCTTCCAACACAGATCTGTTCTTTGGCAGCCCATGGTGCTTTCAATATTCTTCTCCAACACGATAACTCATAAGCATCAATTCTTCTAAGGTCGTCCTTATTCACTATCCAGGTTTCACACGCATAATAGATTATTGAAAATACCATGACTTGGGTCAGGAGCACCTTAGTCCTCAAGCTGACATCTTTGCTCTTCAACACTTTAAAAAGGTCTTGTGCAGCACATATGCCCAATGCAATATGCCATTTGATTTCTTGACTGCTGCTTCCATGAGTGCTGGTATTTGATCCAAGAAAAATGAAGTCCTTGACAACGTCAATCCTTCTCTGTTGATAAGAATGTTGTTTATTAGTTCAGTGGTGAGGATTTTTGTTTCTTTACATTGAGATGTAATCCATACCGAAGTCTGTGCTCTTTGATCTTCATCACTAAATATTTTAATTGCTCTTCATTTTCAGCAAGCAAGGTTGTATCATCTGCATACTGTAGGTGTTAATGAGTCTTATTCCAATCCTGGTGTGACATATTTTCTTCATAGAACCCAGCTTCTCGTATTATTTGCTCATCACACAGGTTGAATAAGTATGGTGAAAGAATACAACCCTACCGAACACCTTTCTTCCTTTTAAACCAATCAGTGTTCCCATTTTCTGTTCGAACAACTGCCTCTTGGTCCAGGTACAGATTCCTCATGAGCACAATTAAGTGTTCCAGAATATTCAAAATTCACAACCTTGTCCATAGCTTGTCATGATCCAGACAATCCAATGCCTTTGCGTAGTCAATAAAGCACAGATAAACATCTTTCTGATATTCTCTTCCTTCAGCCAAGATCCATCAGACATCAGCAATGATATCCCTCATTCCATGGCCTCTTCTGAATCCAGCTTGAACCTCTGGAAGTTCTCTGTCAATGTATGCTTGCAGCTGTTTCAGTATTACCTTTAGTAGAACTTTGCTCGAATGGGATATCAAAGATATTTTCCAATGATTTCCACATTCTGTTGGGTCACCTCTCTTTGGAATGAGCACAGATATGGATCTCCTCCAAATAGTTGGCCAGATAGCTGTTTTCAAATTTCTTGGCATAGATGAGTGAGTTCCTCCTGTGCCACCTTACTTTCTTGAAAGATTTCAATTTTTATTCCATCAATTTCTGGTGCCTTGTTCTTTGCCAATTCCTTCAATACACCTTGCATTTCTTACTTTAGTATCATTGGCTCTTGATCATATGCTACCTCTTGAAATGGTTAAACATCAACCATTTCCTTTTTGGTACAGTTACTCTGTATATTCCTTCCATCTTCTTCTGATGCTTTCTACATCATTCAATAATTTGCCCAGAAAATCCTTCAGTAACGAAAGTTGAGGCTTGAATTTTTTCTTCAGTTCCCCCAGCTTGAGAAATACTGAGTGTGTTCTTTCTTTTTGGTTTTCTGACTCCAGATCTTAGCACATTTTCTTGAAATCTTTGGCTTTATCTTCACGAACTGATCTTTAAAATTTTCTTTTCAGCTCTTCTGCTTTCTCATTTCTTTCATTTGATTCAGTATTTATACACTAAAGAACAAGTTTCAGTGTTTCTTCTGACTTCTATTTTGATCTTTTCCTTCTTTCTTTTATTCTTAAAAACTTTTTTGCTTTCTTCCTATATGGTATTCTTGATGTCATCCCATAACTGTTCTTGTTTTTGGTGTTTAGTGTTTATTGTATCCAACTGTTCTTCAGATGATCTTTAAATTCAGGTGGAATGTATTCAAAATCACATTTTGGCTCTAGTAGACTTGTTTTCATTTTCATCAGCTTCAGTTTGAATTTGCATATGAGCAATTGATGGTCTGTTCCACAATCTGCTCCTGGCTTTGTTTTAACTGAATGTATGGAACTTTTCCATCTTCTCTTTCCACAGATGAAGTTAATTTGATTTCTATGTATTCCATCTGGTGAAGTCCATGTGTATAATCATCTATGATGCTGTCTAAAGAAGGTATTTGAAATGAACAAATCATTCATTTTGAAGAATTCTATCATGTGATCTCCAGCACCATTTCTATCCCCAAGGCCATATTTTCCAACTACTGACCCTTCCTCTTTCCTCCCAATCTTTGTGTTCCAATCACCAGTAATGATCAATACATCTTGATTGCATGTTTGATCAATTTCAGATTGAATAAGCTGGTAGAATTCTTCTATTTTATCATCACAAGCTTTAGTGGTTGGTGTATAATTTTGAATAATGGTGGTATTAACTGGTCTTCCCTGTTGTTGTTGTGAAGTGCTGTCAAGTTAGTTCCGGGCCATAGAGACCCTTGTTAGGGTTTTCAAGGAACAGCTGGTAAGCTTGAACCACCGACCTTGCAGTTGAAACAGCTTTGCAGTCTGGTGCACTAACCCACAGTGCCACACCAGGACTCCAGTCTTCCCTGTAGGTGATGAATATTATCCTATCATAGACAGTGTTGTGCCTCATGACTGAACTGGATATGTCCTTATTATTATTATTATTTTTTTTTTCATTGTGAATTGAATGAAGGTTTACAGGGAAGTCCATCTGTTTTGCAATCAACAAATTATACATTTGGTTTCACTTAATAATCGCAATTCCTAACAAGCAATAAGAGTTATCTGCTTCCTCCCTGCGGTTCTTATTTCTATTCCGTCCACCCTTCCATCCCTTCTCAACTTTGTCCTTAGGTTAATGTTGCTCTTTTGATTTTTAATGATTGACCATTCCATGGTGAGTATACCTTAGTTTTCTACCTGAAATGACTAAGGGATCAATTTTCTGCACATCCTCTCCTATACTTGTTATTTTTCTTTTATTTTGCTATAATCATCCTATTAAGAGTGAAGTAGTATCTCTGTGATTTCGGTTTTTACTTCCTAGCTGCTTGTTGGAAACCCTATGCAGGATTGCTATGAATTGAAACTGACATAAGTTATTAATTTTTAGTATGTCCTACTCATCTATTTTGTCTACTTTTGTTTGTTTACTTTTCAAAATGTTTGGTAGTCTGTGTATTCCCTGTATTAGAGCCCTCACATTTGTCCTTATTTTTTCATTGATGACTTTCATAATTTTGGGATTCACATTTAGGTCTTTAATCCATGATGAGTTGGTTTTTGTTTTGGGTGTGAGGTAAAGGTCTTGTTTCAATCTTTTGCATATCGCTTTCCAGTTCTGCCAGCACCATCTGTTAAAGAAACTGTCTCCTCCCCATGTAACATACCTAGGCAATTTGTCAAAAATCAGTTGGCTATATGTTGATGGGTTAATTTCTGGAGTCTCGATTTTGTCCCATTGATCAATGTATCTTTTATTGTACCTGTACCAGGCTGTTTTGACCAATGTAGCCATGTAGTAGACTTTGAAATCAGGGAGTGAGAGGCTTCCAAGCTTGTTCTTCTTCTTAAGTAGTGTTTTGCTTATCCTGGGTCTCCTTCCTTTTCATATAAATTTTGTAATTGACTTTTACATCTCTTTGAAGAATGTTGCTGGAATCTGGATTGGGATTGCATTATATGTGTAAATTGCTTTGGGCAATATTGACATTTTCACGATGTTGAGTCTTCCTATCCAGGAACATGGTATGTTCTTTCACTTTTGTAAATCTCTTTTGGTTTCTTGTAGTAGTGTTTTGTAATTTTCTTTGTCTAAGTTCTTTGTTTCTCTGGTTATGTTTATTCCTAAATAGTTCATCCTTTGGGTGGCTATTGTAAATGGTATTTATTTCCTAATGTCTTTTTCAGCACTGTCATTGTTACTATAAAGGAATCCAACTGAGTTTTGCATGTCGATCTTATACTCTGTCAATTTGCTGAATCTTCCAATGATGCCTAGTAGCTCTTTTACTGAGTCTTTGGGATTTTCTATGCATAGGATCATATCATCTGCAAATAGAGAGAGTTTTTTGTTTTCCTCTTTGATAATTCGGATGCCTTTAATTTCCCAATCTTGCCATACAGCTCTGGCTAATACTTCCAAAACAATATGGAAAAGGAGTAGTGGCAAAGGGCATCCTTGTTTGGTTCCCATTCACAGAGTGAAGGCTTTCGGTTTTTCTCCATTGAGAGTGATGTAGGCTGTTGGTTTTTTTATATATGCTCTTGATTATGTTGAAGAATTTCCCTTCAATTTCTACTTTGTTGAGCGCTTTTATCAGGAATTAATGTTGGATTTTGTCAAATGACTTTTCTGCATCAAGCAATATGATCGTGTGGTTCTTTTCCTTTTTCTTATTTACATGGTGGATTACACTGATTGTTTTTCTACTGTTGAACCATCCTTGCATCCCTTTTATGAAACCCACTTGGTCATGGTGTATTATTTCTTTGATGTGATGCTGGATTCTGTTGGCAAGGATTTTGTTGAGAATTTTTGCACCTATGTTCATGAGGGAAATTGGTCTGCAGTTTTCTTTCTTAGTGATCCTTCCATGATTTTGGTATGAGGGTTATGCTTGCTTCATAAAATTTTTAGGAAGCTTTCCATCCTCTTCTATATTCTGGAATAATTAGAGTAGAATTGGTGACAGCTCTTCCCTGAATGTTTGGTAGAACTCACCCGTGAAGCCATCTGGGATTGGACTTCTTTTGGTTGGGAGTTTTTTGATGACCTGATCACTTTCTTCTTTTGTTATGGGTCTGTTCAAGTTTTCTACTTCACTCTGTGTAAGTTTTGGTAGGTCGTGTTTTTCTAAAAAATGCTTCCATCTCTTGTAAGTTTTCGAATATGTTGGAGTACAACTCTTCATAGTATTCTATTATTATCCTTTTGATTTCGTTTGGTTCCATTGTGACATCACCCGTGTGGTTTCTAATGTGAGTTACTGGTGTCTTCTCCCTCTTTTCTTTGGTTAGTTTTGCCAGTGGTTTGTCAATTGTATTAATCCTTTCAAAGAAACAGCTTCTTATCTTGTTGATTCTTTCTACAGTTTTTCTGTTTTCCATTTCATTTATTTCTGCTCTTATCTTTATTATTCCTTTTCTTTTGATGACTGTAGGTTCACTCTGTTGGTCATGTTCTAATTGTTAGCGATGCTATGTCAATGTGTTAATTTTGGTTCTTTCTTCTTTTTGGATGTGCTCATTGACTGCAATAAATTGTCCTCTCAGCCCAGCTTTCGCCGTGTCCCAAAGATTTTGGCATATTGTGTTTTCTTTCTTATTTATTTCTAGGAACTTTATGAATTCACGTTTAATTTATTCTTTTACCCAGTCACTTTTCAGTAGGGTGGTGTTCAGTTTCCATGTATTCAACTTTATTTCCTTAGTCTTCTTATTGTTGATTTCTAGTTTTATAGCATTGTGGTCTGAAAAGATCTCTATAGTATTTTGATGTTTGTAAATTTATGGAGGCTTGCTTTGTGACCTAACACATGGTCAATTCTGGAGAATGATCCATGTGTACTGGAAAAGAAAGTATATTGTACTGTTGTTGGGTTGAATGCTGTGAACATGTCTATGAGGTCAAGTTAGTTGATTGTGCTGTTTAGTACCTCTGTAACTTTTTGGAGTTTTTTTCTGGTTGTTCTCTCCCTTTCAAAAGTTGTTGTTTTTGTTAGGTGCCATCAAGTTAGGTGCCGCAGCGAGAACTTGGAGCCGCAGCGAGAACTTGGAGCCGCAGCGAGAACTTGGAGCCGCAGCGAGACGTGTAGTGTGGAGCTCCAACAACAACACGGAATATTGGGCCACAAGGCTGTTTAACTGCAAGTTGCGGAAAGCCTCATCTCTCTCACGTAGAGGGCCTGGAGGATTTGAGCTGCTGACCACGAGGTTCACAACCAGGTTT
>NW_006408706.1:4585428-4597250 GCF_000296735.1 Chrysochloris asiatica
TTATTAAGCTTACTGGGTGTCTCCTGGTGGATATGATCAGGAGGTGGGCTTCCCTTTTCGCATGTAATACTTAGCAACTGTTATTGGCTCTTGTCTCAATGGTGGAATATTATAAGGTGTGCTCGTAGCTTGGATATATGGGCATGGTTTATGTCTCTTCTTGGGTAACGTTGGGAGAAAAAGTTACCACCTACAGGATAAACGTTTGATAAAAAGGATCAAGTGTAGAAGCAGTATAGAAGCAGAGACAAAAACCACTACTTTGAAACAAAAATAAAACCATGGCTGACCATCCAGTCACCCTGTTACACAGGCAATGTGTGCTCATGGTGGAAGCCTCCAGGAGTTGGTGGGGGTGTCCACTCACTCAGGCCCCTCCTCTAGTCACCACCATGGAGGTGTGTAGATAGATATTGATAAGTTAATTGGAGAAAGATTACCTACTATTTTTGTCTCTGAAGGTCAGTTAGTTATCTGTGTGTGCACAGAGTAATTCTGGAGATAGTTGCATCTTTTAATGTTGGGGTTTTACAGATTGTTCTATACTTTGTCTATCAGGCCTGACTGGCCTGCTTTGTTCTTGCTAGATAGTCCTGAGACCCCAAGGCTGATGTCATAAGCAGCGGCCAATCTCTTTGTTTCTGTACTGTGGGAAAACTGTGGGATCAGCTCTGGACTTTTTTTTTGGGGGGGGGGGCGGGGCTATGCACCCACCAACCTTAAGGCGTCTTAGTCCTCAAGCTGACATCTTTGCTTCAACGCTTTAAAAAGGTCTGGTGCAGCAGATTTGCCTAATGTAATAGGTCATTTGATTTCTTGACTGCTGATTCCATAAGTGTTGATAGTGTATTTTCCTTTATATAGTGATTTTTTTTCACTTGCATGTGAAGTAAACTGACATCCTAGATCTTATGGTAGATCCAGAGCTCTGGTGGTGGTCCATGAGCGCAGCTTCTCTGGGTTTTCAATCTCTCCCCAACAGAGCCCTTCCTACCTGGCTGTCTCTGCCGCTGCCCAAACCACAAGCTCTGGATATGTTCTTTTTGACAATGAATACAACACCATTCCTCTTCAATTTGTCATTCTTGGCATAGTTAACCATGTGGTTGTCAGATTCAAAATGGCCAATATTAGTCCATTTCAGCTCACTGATACCCAAAATATCGATGTTTATGCATTCCATTTCATTTTTGACAATTTCTGATTTTCCTAGATTCATACTTCATACATTCCATCTTCCGATTATAATGAATATTTAGAGCTGTTTCTCTTCATTTTGAGTTGTGCCTCATCAGCAAGTCAAGGTCCCATGGGCTTTACTCTTATGTGCTTTTCTCTATTGCATCATCACGGTCAACTCTACTTTGAGGAGGCAGCTCTTCCCCAGTCACATTTTGAGTGACTTCCTACCTGAGGGGCTCATTTTCCGGTACTATATCTGACAATGTTTCTCTGCTATTCATAAAGTTTTCAGTGACTAAATATTCAGAAGTAGTTTGTCACTCCTTCTTCCTAGTCTGTCTTTGCCTGGAAGCTCATCTGAAACCTGTCCACCATGGGTGACCCTGCTGGTATTTAAAATATTGGTGGCATAGCTTCCAGAATCATAGCAACTAACAAACCACCACAGTATGACAAACTGACAGACGAGTGGTGGAAAAACAATATAAGGACTATAAATATCTATGTTGTTGTTGTTATTATTAGGAGCTATCAAGTAGATACCAACTCATGGCAACCCTATGCACAATAGCCCGAAGCACTGGTCCTGTGCCAACCTCGCAATCACTGTTATACTTGAAACCTTTGCTACTGTCACTGATAAATAAATAGCTGTCAATAGTCAATAAATAAATGTCTGTGGAATATTATAATTCACACACATTACTTTTGTAATGTCCTTAGAACCAATAAAGAAGTATTTAGAACTATAAGCACAGTATTTATTTTTATTAATACATAACAATAGAACTTCCTGGCATGGTACCCTAGGATAAGCACTGGACTGCTAACTGCAAGGTTGATGGTTCAAACCCACCAGTAAAGTTGTTATGAGTCAGAACTGATTCAGTGGCAGTTAACAACAACAAACAAAATTATGTGACTGGTAAAATTTACATCCTGACATTTTTACTAGTTTTTTGAAATGTAATTTATTTTGCATAAAATTAACATACCCTAAGTATTCAATGAAGAAAAGATTGAAATTGTCAAGGACTTCATTCATCTTGGATCAACTATCAACACTCATGCAAGCAGCAGTCAATAAATTAAATGATGTATTGCATTAGGCAGATCTGCTGCACAAGACCTTTTTAAAGTGTTGAAGAGCAAAGATGTCAACTTGAGGACTAAGGTGTGCATGACCCAAGTCATGGTATTTTCAACAACCTCATATACATGCGAAAGCTGGACAGTGAATAAAGAAGACCATAGAAGAATTGATGCTTTTGAATTATGGTGTTGAAGGAGTATACTGAAAGTGCATGGACTTCCAAGAGAACAAACAGATCTTTGTTGGAAGAAGTAAGTATAGCCAGAGTGCTCCTTGGAGGCCAGAATGGCCAAACTTCATCTCTCATACTTTGGACACACTGTCAGGAGGTATCAATTGCTGGAGAAGGATATCATGTTTGGTAAGGCAGATGGTCAGAGAAAAAGAGGAAGACCCCCAGTGAGATGGATTGGCCAAGTGGCAGCATCAATGGACTCAAGTGTGGAAACAATTGTGAGGTTGGCCCAGGATGAGGCAGTATTTCATTCTGTGGTGCATAGTGTCGCTATGAGTCGGTGCTAACTCATTGGCACCTAAAAACAACAAATGATCAATAAATAATTTCAGAAAACTTTAGAGTTGTGCAAGAATAAAAACTTTTGCCCAATGCAACTCCATTTATTTCTTCTTATTTTATTCTATTATTGTGACATAAATTATGGCTCTATGTGTAATAAGACTAACAATACAGGTTAATAATATTATTTCATACAGCTGTCATCTTAACTAGTTAAGAGAAGAAAAACATGTTTGTATTTCTAGTGCAGTTAGATATTACTTTTCCTGGGCATTTTATTTCTTCAGGTGGGTCTATGTTACCACCTGATATCAAATGAGTAAGCAGCCCTAGATGACATCTTGACTGTAGCCTTGTGAGACCATGAACAGAGGATTCAGCTAAGTTGTAACTAGATGCTTGACCCATGCAAATTGTGAGATACTAAATGTATGTTGTTTAAGCACTGTTTTATGGCAATTTGTTACTCAAAATGCAAAAGTAATAAACCCATACTCTCTATTCCAACAAACTATTGCTGCTCTTTTATTTTTATTACTTCCTTGAAACATTTTATAGTGTTTCCTGCCCACAGTGTTCCTTCACTAATATCTCGCTGAAATATCTTATTATTTTTCATTTTTATGTCTCGTTTCCTAAGGGTAGCCCTTGATTAATGTTTCTTAATGGCCAATGATCGGTTAAAGACCATCATTAAACACCTTACACCAGTAAAATCTCTACTCTTAGACAATGGATCTATGTATAGGTTGGAAAACATATTCAAAGCTAAGGTAGTCTACAAATGTATCCAGTTTTTACATACGCCAGCTCTTGAAAGCTGGCCTACAAAATTGCATAAATTCTTGTGTTCCTTTAGTAACGACATAGTCTCTTCTGAGATTGCAAGAAGTCTTACTGAGCTCCATGTATATGTTGGTGTTTTTCAAAAAGAACTATGTCTGTGTCATTTTCCAGATCCCCTTCTTAAATTTCTGGTTGGTTTTCTGATCTGCTTTCTGCCTACAACCAGTATTGTGACCCCAGGCAACTGAGATTAATCTTCACTAATTATTGACCCATAGGTCACAGTTGTTTCCAACAAAACCCTTGGGCATGGATTTTTTTACATTTATTTCTAATTAAGTGTGGTGCTGTGGGTTAATGTGCCAGACTGCAAAGTCAATTTGAACCATAGGTCAACAGTTCAAACTTACTGGATGGTCCTCGGAAACCCTATACAGGGTCATTATGGGTCAGAACTGACTCAACAGCACTTAACAACAACAACAACAAATCAAGTCAGTTATCTCTGACAATAAATACACTATTTTTCAGGTCTTAAGTATAAGTACTTACAATGAAGCTAGGGTTTGTGGGGACTGACAAGAGAATGGGAGCATTCTTACGTTAAAATTTCATAGACTTCTCCTATGCTTTCTTCTTAATTGTATTTCAGGGATTCATTTTTTTTTTTTTTAATGGTTCTAAGTTTTTTACATTTTCTGGCCAATCTCCAATACTTTAAATAGTCATTTTTGAATATTCTGTACACTTTTATCATTCTGTTTTTGGATAGAGAATTTGACAAACTTTTTACACCACCAATCTAGAAGTTCTCAGAGGTTCTGCAAGTTTTGAAAAGGTAAATTATACCTTCTGGAAAAATTATTTAAATTCTGTCACAAACATACTTTTGCTGCATTATTCTTTAAGCTGTTATTACGAGTTATCCTTATTATAGAAAACAAAATAAAACAAACAAAAAGAACTATACTAGGAGAAAAAAGCAACAACACAATATGTACTTTTAGTTAATAAAATGCAAAGTGAGCATCGTAATTTCTGTTACAGATAGAGGAAAATGTTTGCTTCCAAAGGACTAAACTGCTTAACAAGATTAAAGACTGTCCATATTTTAGCAAAAGTTGGGATCATGATTAGAAAGCAACCTTTAACTCCTTTTTTCAATTTTTTGTTCTTTACATAATGTAGCAGCCAGAGCGACGGATGCTATTAAAACACAAGCTGTAGTATTGTTGTTCTTTTGCTTTCTAGCTCTGGTAGCGTAGTGGTTACGAATCGGGCTGCGAACCTTAAGGTCAGCAGTTCGAAACTACCAGCTGCTCCGCGGGAGAAAGATGAGGCTTTCTACTCCCGTAAAGATTTACACCCTCTGAAACCCTGTACAGGGTCGCTATGGGTCGGAACCGACTCGACGGCACTTAACAACAACAACAACTCTCAAAACTAGCAAAATTCTAAATCCATAAAAGGGCTGGCCAACCCCTCATTATTCTACTCTTCTCATCTTGTCCTACTCTTCATTTTATTAACTTTGTTCCAGCTACTTGACACTCTTACTGTTATTTAACCATAGTAGCATCCTCCCCACTCAGGGCTTTCCGGTCAAAATGACAAAGTTACAGAATATAATGTTTTGAGAAAAATATATGATCACAATGAATTCAGAAAAAAAAATTATCTCTCTAAATTTATTGTAGTTGATTGTGATCATAAGTTGTTGTTCTGGCTGGTGACATTAATAAGAAATCCTCAAAGATGATGTGACTTCTTGAATAAATAGACAAAATGCATTAGGAAAAAACTCCTTTGTTCTTTAAAACTCTTCCTTCTTCTTGTCTGAAATGAGAAGCACTATATAAATTAATATTAATATACAGTCAAATATGCATTTCATATAATATTGAAGAGGAGTGGGGAATAACAAAAATGAAAAACAAGGCTAAATTTGATGAAAACTATACCCTATGAAATGCAAGAATTTCAACATAATCCCAATGCAGTAAAAGTAAACTGTAATAAGGTATACCATAGTTAAATTTCTCACAGCCAATCATAATGAGAAAATCTCAAGAGCAAGCAAAAAAAGAGATGTTTGTATAGAGAAAACACAAAGATAATAAATTAGAAGCAATGCAAATAATAAGGAAGTAGAAAAATATTTTTTAAATAAAGAAAAGAAAAAAATATTAGCCTATATTTCAATACTAAATAAAGTATATTTCAAAATGGAAAACTAAACAAAGCCTTATTCTAGATGTACAAAAGCTAAAACATTAATTACTGGTTGTATTAGTACCATAGGAATGACAAATTACCACAAACTGAGTGGCATCAAACAACAGACTTCACTCTATCACAGTTCTGGAGACCAGAGTGAAAAATCAAGATGTTAGTAGGTTCAAGGTGTTAGCAGTTATAACCATTGCTGGCAATGTTTGAGATTCCTTAATTTGTTGCTACATAACTCCAATCTCTACTATATTCCCTCTGCAGGTATGTCCTATAACCCTTCTCTCTTTATAAGGACAGCAATTTTATTTGATTAAGAACACATCTAGTTCCATATGACCTCATTTAACTTAACTAACTGTATCCAAGGTTACAGGAAGGATATGAATTTAGAGACCATTATCCAACCCAGTATACTGATTGAGCGCCACTATTAAAAATGTCTGATGATTTCTTTCAGGGAAAAGAAAAATTATACTGCAAAGAAATTTGTACATGCACAAATGAGTAAAGAATACTGAAAATAGTTACTATATGATTAAATATATTTTTTATTACTTGGATAAATTTAAAATGTATTTGAGTTATATAAGAAAGTAGAATTGCAATATATTATATATTCATGATAAAAGTACAAAGTCTATTGCTGTTGTTAGCTGCCCTTGAATAAGCTCTGACTTATAATGACCCTATGCACAACAGAACTAAAAACTTGCCTGTCCAGAGCCATCTTCACAATTGTTATGTTTAAGTTCATTATTGCACCCATCTCATTAAGAGTTTTCCTTTTTCTTGCTTATATTCTACTTTACCAAGCATGACATTCTTTTCCAGAAACTGGTCCTTCCTCATAACATGTCCTAGTTAAATACAGTGAAGTCTTGTCATCCTTGTTTCTAAGTAGCATTCTGGTTGTATTCTTCTTAGATAGATTTGTTTGACTGCTGCTTCCATGAACATTGATTGTGGATACAAATAAAATGACCCTTGACAACTTAAAACTTTTCTCCACTTATCATGATGCTGTCTATTGTTCCAATTATGAAGAATTTTGTTTTCTTTACATTGAGTTGTAATCTATACTGAAGGCTCTATCCTTTGATCTTCATCAGCAAGATCTTCCAGTCCTCTTCATTTATAGTAAGCAAGGTTGTGTCATCTGCATATCACAGGTTGCTAATGAGTCTTATACTAATTGTGATGCAATATTCTTCTTCATATAATCCCTGTTTGGATTATTTCTTCAGCATACAAATTGAATAAGTATTATGAAAAGATACAAACATGATAAATACCATTCCATATTTTAGACCTTGTAATGTCCCCTTCACCACTCATCTGTCAGTTTGTCATACTGTAGTGGCTTGCATATGGCTATTTCTGGAAACTATATCACTTATATTTGAAATACCATCAGGGTCCCTCATGGTCATTAGTTTCATCTGAGCCTCTAGACTAAGAAAGACTAGGAAGAAGGAAAGACAAACTACTTTCAAAAATTCAGTCACTGGAAACATTATGAACAGCAGCAGTGTGACACAGTGACATGGCACCAGAATATTGACTATTGAAACTTGATGATGAGCACCAGAATTTTGTCAGATATAGTGCTCTAAGATGAGCCCCTCAATTGGAAAGCACTCAAAATATGATTCAGGTAGGATTGCCTTCTTAGTGTAGAATTGACTATGATGAGGCGAATGGAGTAAAGCCTTCAGGACCTTCATTTGCTTATGGGGCACAATGAAAAATAAAGAGAAACAGCTGTAACATCTATTAATAATTGGAACATGGAATATACAAAGTATGAATCTAGGAAAACTGGAAATCATCAAAAATAAAAAAGTATGCATAAGCATCGATATCCTAGGCATTGGTGAGCTGAAATGGACTGTTATTGGCCATTTTGAGTCTGACAATCACATGGTTTACTATGCTGGAATGAAAAATTAAAGAGGAATGGCATCGCATTCATCATCAAAAAGAACATTTCAAGATCTGTCTTGAAGTACAACACTGCGATCGGATAATATCCATACACTTACAAGGAAGACCAGTTAGTACAAATATTATTCAAAGATATACACCAACCACTAAAGCCAGTGATGATGAAATTGAAGAATTCTTCCAACTTTTTCAATTTGAAATTGATCAAGCATGCAATCAAGATGTAATGATAATTACTGGTTATTGGAATGCAAAAGTTGGAAACAAAGAGGAAAGATCAGTAGTTGGAAAACTATAACCTGGGTAATAGAAATGATGTTATATGATAGAATTTTGCAAAACCAATAACTTCTTCATTGCCAGTACAATTTTTAAACAACATAAAGGACTACTATAGACATGGACCTCACCCTTATATATACAGAAATCAAATTGACTACATATGTGGAAAGAGACTGTGGAAAAGTTCCACATCATCATCCAAAACAAGGTCAGGGGCAGCCTGTGGAACAGGAAATCAATTGCTCATATGCAAGATCATGCAAAAGATGAAGAAAAGCAAAACAAGTCCACGAGAGTGATAATATGACCTTGAACATATCCCACATGAATTCAGAGATCATCTAAAGAACAGATTTGATTAATTAGACACTAATGACAGAAGACCAGAAGAGTTGTGGGATGACATCATCAAGAACATCATACGGGAAGAAAGCAAAAGGTCATTAAGAAGACAACAAAGAAGGAAAGGATCAAAATGGGTATCAGAAATTACTCTGCAATTTGTTTTTCAACATAGCTGCTAAAGCAAATGGAAGAAATGAGTGGGCAAAGTCATTCAAAGGGCAGACTGAGAAGACAAAGTCAAATCTTATGATTAAATGTGCTAAGACCTGCAATAGGAAACCAAAAGGGAAGATCACAATCAACATTTCTAAAAATGAGAGAATGGAAGAAAAAAATTCAAGTCTCAACTTGCAACATTAAAGGATTCTGTGAGCAAAATATTGATTGATGCAAAAAGCATCAAAAGAAGAAGGAAGGAAAAGTCACTGCTCCAAAAAATAAATGGTTGATGTTCAACCATTTTAAGAAGTAGCTTATGATCAAGAGCCAATGTTACTGAAGGAAGAAATCCAATGTACACTGAAGGCATTGACAAAAAACAAGTCTCTTGGAATTGATGGAATACAAATTTAAATCTTTCAACAAACTGATACAGTACTGGAGGTATTCACTCATCTATGCCAAGAAATCTGGAAGACAGCTACCTAGACAACTAATTGGAATAGATCCATATTTGTGACCCTTCTGAAGATAGGTGACCCGATGGCATACAGACATCATTGGATAATATCATTAATATCACATGCAAGTAAAATTTTGCTGAAGATAATTTAAAAGTGGTGAAGGAAGGCAGAATCTCCAGTAGGTACCACTCAATCTGTCTGGGCGGAGCTGATGAAAGGAAATACAGATGGGTAACTTGTGATACTGTAGTGAATAATGCTTATCAGGATGGATTGTGAGGGTTGGAAATGCAAAGGTAGACGTTTTGTAACAAGGAAGGCAGTGATTAATTCTCCAGGCTAGGAGCGGAGGTCTCTGGGACCATCAACGGAGAAGAGCCAAGAGCGGGACCCTACACAGAGAAACAGAGATGCCTGAGATAGAGACAGAGACAATGACGTGGAGTGATGAAGCGGCTGGGGACTTTGGACCCAGAGAGGGAAAAGGACTGTGGACCGAAACCTGGGGGCAGGAGTGGGGGTAGGGGTGGAGGGGAAAGTGTAGGGGGTGGGTTTCTAGGATATACCATTTGGTTGGTTGATGATGCATGGAGGGGATTGGAACCATGGCAATGAGATGATTCACGATGGAATGAATGTAAGACTAAGTTTCTCCCATGTAAACTATCATATAATTCACAATAAAACATTAAAAAAAAAAAAAAGTACAGTACATTGACAGAGAAAATCCAGAGGTTCAAACCAGATTCATGAGATGGATCTTATAGCTGAAAGCACAGAATATCAAAAAGATGTGTACTTGTGCTTTATTGACTATGCAGTGGCTTTCAATTGTGTTGATGATGACAAGCTATGGACAACATTGTGGAGAATGAGTATTCCGGTACATTTAATTTTGCTTATGAGGAACCTGTACATAGACCAAGAGGCAATTGCTTGAACAGAACAAGAGGACATTTAATTGTTTAAAATCAGAAAAGGTGTGTGCCATGATTGTACTCTTTCAATATACTTGTTCAGTCTCTACACTAAGGAAATAATTCAAGGAACTGGAATATATGAAGAATATATCACTGGAAGGTTTAGGGGTACTCATTAACAACCTGAAATATGCAGAAGATACAATTTTGCTTGCTGAAAGTGAAGCTGATGAAGATCAAAGACCACAGCCTTCAGTATGAGTTATATCTCAATATAAAGAAAACAAAAATGCTCACACTGAGCCAATAAATAACATCAATATAAATGGAGAAAAGATTGAAGCTGTCAAAGACTTTATTTTGCTCAGATCAATCATTAAAACTCATGGAAGAAGCAGTCAATAAATCAAATGATGCATTTGCATTATTAGGCAAATCTGTTGCACAAGAACTCTTTAAAGTGTTCAAGGGCAAAGATGTCAGTTTGTGAACTAAGTTTCACCTGACTCAAGTCATGGTATTTTCAATAACCTCATATGCATTTGAAAATTGGGCAATGAATAAAGAAGATTGTAGAAAATGAATGCATTTGAATTATGGTGTTTGAGGAGAATATTCAAAGTACCATGGAGTTCCAAAAGATCAAATAAATCTCTATTCAAAGAAGTATAACCAGAATACTCCTTAAAAACCAAGATGGCAGACTTTGTCTCCCTTATTTTGGACATATTATCAGGAAGGCCAATTCCTGGAGAAGGACATTATGTTGAATAAAGTGAAGGGTAAGTTAAAAAAAAAAAAAAGGAAGACCCCTACGTGCTGGTTTGCCACAGTAACAGTGAGAATGAGCTCAAGCATAGCAATGTTTGTGAGGTTGGCACAGGATCAGGTGGTGTTTCATTCTATTTTATGTAAGGTCATTATGAATTGGTCCTGATTTGATGCAACATAACAGCAACAACATAGACAGCCAAAATGGCCATTAATGGAAAATGAATAAACAATCATTGATACAATTACACAATGGAATACTAATTAGCATTGAAGACTACCAACTAAGCTGAAAAACACCCCATAAAATTACTGCACCTAGGAACATTTTTTTTTCTTGTTGTTATTAAGTACTGTTGAGTCAGTTCTGACTCACAGTGACCCCGTATAAGGTTTCCAATTATGCCTAGTGAAATTGTAAAACACAGGATAGCTAGGGTATGATAACACTACTATATAATGTGAAGGAAAAGATTTTCATGCTAAAATAATCATTCTTTGATGGTTACCAGGGGGGAAGCGAAGTGAGGGTAATTCACTGGCTAGAGAGTAGACACTTATTTACTTGGGTGACAGGAAAGGCAATGTACAAGAAGAGGGAGGTTGGCAGAAGAACAATGAAGTCTATGGAAGACACAGCGAGGAGTGCAAGAGTTAAAGGGAATAGAAACAAATGCTGTTATATACACAATCCTGCAGTAATCATGATCTACAGGTGGTGTGGTACTGTGGGATAGTACACTGGACCACAAGGTCAGTTTGTACTGCAAAGTTGACAGTTCAAATTAGCCAACCACTCCTTGAAAACTCTATACAGGATCAGTATTAGTCAGAACTGACTTGACAACACTTAAAAACAACAATAATAAATAGATGCATGGATAGATACACAGGTTGAACAGGTGTGGGTAGGAGACTAGAAGTATATTTACAGATTTATAAAAGTTAAACAAGAGAACAAACAAGATGGCGGATCGGGTGGATGTATAGCAGAGAGCTCCGCCAACAACAACACAAAATACCCGACCAAGCAGGCTCAGGGGCTGGTCCCAGAACTCTGAACCACATATAAAGGAATACTTAGAAGGTTGGAAGGCTCACAGCTGGGGGAATCTGTGGCAGAAGCA
>NW_006408706.1:4600950-4602624 GCF_000296735.1 Chrysochloris asiatica
TGCCACTTTGCCAATCCATCTCACTGGTGGTCTTCCTCTTTTTCTCTGACTTTCCATGCTACCAAACATGATATTCTTCTTCAGTGACTAGTCCCTTCTGACAATATGTCTAAAGTATGAGAGACGAAGCCTAGCCATCCTGGCTTTCAATGAGCACTCTGGCTATACTCCATCCAACACAGACCCATTTGTTCTTTTGGTAATCCATAGTCCTTTCAATATTCTCCTCCAATACCGTAATTGAAATGCATCAATTCTTCTATGGGTTTCCTTGTTCATTGTCAAACTTTGCATGCATATTAGTTTATTGAAAATACCATGGATTGAGTCAGGCGCACCCTGACTCAAACTGACATTTTTGCTCTTCAATGCTTTTAAGAGGTCTTGTATTGACTACTACAAGAACAAGCAAGCTGTTCACCCGAGAACCATCAAGGCAAGTGGCTGGGTCCCCTCAGAACAAACCCCCTTCCAAGACTAAGTCTTGCTGGTGACCATGTGGGTCACCAATAAGGGGAAGTGGGAATGAAGGAAAACAGCAATGAAGATGTGAGCTAAGTTGGACCATGTTCAATAGACTCCTGTCAACACAGGTTGAAACCTGGTTGGCAAGTTGTATGACAAGACCTGGGGACCCCTGGACCCAGAGACAGTAACATGGCCACAGAGGACTAGAGCAGATAGTGAAGCATCCAGCTGATAGGAAGTGAGGGGAGATGCACAAGAAAACCCATACTTGCAGATAATACCCACTTGACCTGGCTTCAAAGGCTGGATGATCAGAACTTGACTACAAGAAGATAGAAGAGGGAAAAAAGAATAATCTGCTACAATTTGATGAACTTGACCTATACTTATGGATGTAGTAGCTCAAAAGAGGGAACAAATCTTTGCAGCAAGGATCACTCCCATCCCCTTGGTACATAGGGCTGATAGAGATCAGCAACTTAGACATTGACAACTCAAAATGGGTGGACTACAAAGGCAAGAAGTGACTGGCTTATAAGCTTTCAAGAGGGAGCCTAGCTCAGAGGGAGTGAGGGACAGTAGAATCTCCACTGAGTAGTGTCCAATCTGTCAGGATGGGGCTGATGAAAAGAGATGGGGATAAGACTCTTATGGTACAATAGTTAATAATTGCTATCAGGACTGACTGAGGGTCATAAATGTAAAGGTAGACATTTTGTAACAAAAGAAGGGCAGTGGTTGATATGGCATTTCAGGAGCAGAGGTCCCTGGGACCATCAAAGGACAAGAGCGGAGTGCGGGACCCTACTCAGAGAAACAGCGACACCAGAGATGGAAGCAGAGATGATGACGTGGAGAGATGGAGCAGCTGGGGACTCTGGACTCAGAGAGGAAGAGGGGCAGTGTGCTGATGGCCGTGTGTGTGTGTGTGTGTGCAGGCTTGCAGTGTGTACCCTTTGGCTGTTTGACTGTGAACATCAATCTCCACAAGTCTGAGAACAGAAGATCTAGATGGTGACCAGCTACCAATACCAACTGTTCTGATAGGGATCACATTAAGGGGATTGTAATCATGCTGAAAGTGAAGAGGACTTGAAACATTTACTTATGAAGATCAAAGAGCACAGCCTTCAGTATGGATTGCATCTCAATGTCAAGAAAACAAAAATCTTCACCACTGGACCAATAAACAACATTCTTATCAAT
>NW_006408706.1:4603519-4620920 GCF_000296735.1 Chrysochloris asiatica
TTTTACATTGAGATGCAATCCATACTGAAGGCTGTGGTCTTGGATTTTCATCAGTAAATATTTTAAGTTCTGTTCACTTTCAGCAAGCAAGCTTGTATCAACTGTATATCACAGATTGTTAATGAGTCTTCCTCCAATCCTGAGGCCACGTTTTTCTTCATATAACCCACCTGCCAAGATTCATCTGATGTCAGCAATGATATCCCTCATTCCCTCATTCCACTTCCTCTTCTGAATCCAACTTGAACCTCTGGAAGTTCTCTGTCAATGTATGATTGCATTGTATTTTCTTTATAGTAAAGGTGAAGTATTAAGGGTGTAAAACTATCAAAACTTCTTAAATATTTTCAAAGTCCTTCATAGAATGATTTCCTGGGCCTAGAGGCTCAGGACAACAGTCTTTGGGGCACCATGATCAGTTGCCATAGTATAGTCCACAAAGACAAAGTTCTGCATCCTAATTTTGTGAGTAGTGACTGGGATCCTAAAAGCTCATGAACAGCCATGGATGGTGTAACTATTGGTTTCACCCTGTGTGGAGGAAGGAAGAGTGATACAAATTGATGATGCATGGAAACAATTAGTCCAATGGACTAATGGAACACGTGAACATCAGCTCCCACAAGTCTGAGAACAGAAGATCTAGATGGTGACCATTCTGACAGGGATCACATAGAAGCTTTTGCATTGAGTGGAAGAAAATCTGGAGCAAAACTCAAAATTCTATAAATACCAGGTTTATTGGTCATAAAGAAACTGAAGAACCCAAGACTATGGTCCTTAGTCACAACTCCAGGTCTAGAACTTAACTCCCCTTAGTAACTCAATTTTTAACCATGCAATAGACAGTTATATGGGGTGAATTATATACATGCAACAACACTATTGAGGCATATTCACCATAGAAGGGTGAAACATTCAAGATCAAAAAGGCATAATTTACCTAAGGACAAAATTAAGAAGGTTTGGAAAAGAAGGAAGGGAAACAGGTAGCACAAGAAGGAAGAGTTTTAACTGGTGTTCCATTGAAGGGATTTCAATCACTGAAATGAAATGAAGTCTATGATTTGTTGTATGTAAAACTGATGATCTGCTCTGTAAACCTTCACTCAAATCACAACAAAAAGTTTTTAAAAATCACACTGGTTTATGTGTTAATTCAGAACTTATTTCTTCTTTTTATAAACCCTCAGACTTACAATAAGCTAATATGTAATGTGGATCACCAAGAAGAATATATACTATAACAGGCAAGTAAAAAGGGGTCTGCATTTTATACATTGTTTTCTACTATCTAAAGGGGAAATTTCTACGAAATTTTTAGGGAGATAGTGGGGATAAAATGGCAAATAAGTATCCTTATTCCTAATATATAGGTTTAATATCAATAAAGCTGATATAAATTAGGTATTTTTCTGATTTTAGGTAATATAAATCTACAAAACATCCTAAGGTTTAGTGCAATGAACTACCACTGAATAACCTAAAAAACAAACTATCTAATTCACATATTTGGATCTTAGTAAATATACACTGATAATATCTGAAAACTACATGAAGGAAGAATGTTTGGATAACAATGATTTAATCAAAAGATAGAATGGCCTCAAATTAAATATGTAAAATAACTTGAATAATTCTAGGTTTATTGTTTCTAAATCTCTACCTAACTGTGAGCTTTGGTATGATATATCAGAGAGATACAAGTAGCATTTCTGCTTTAATTAAACTTCTATGTATAATTAAATGAGTTTGAAAGTGCATTTTAGAACAACAGAAATCCAATTCCTGAAGGAGCTTTCATCCAAGTCTGGCCTTTTAACACAAATTAAAGCTTTATTGGATATCTAAAAAATGACTTCAAGAAAAAATTCACAATGATAGCTGTTTTATGGTTAATAGAATGAATATGAACATTCAGAAACTCAATATGGCTGCTAGAGAGTTTTCTAGTATACCTTCATTATGATTATGAATATAGCCAGCTGTATTTTTAATTTTAAAAATTATTATTCAACGAAGTATTTGTGAAGATCTGTGTTAAATCCAAATTCTGTGGATTGTGTTTTCCTTTAGTTTGCTTAGAAAATTCTTTGAATTTATAATGCTTCAAATCCACTGTAGTTTTAGTGCTTAGATGCGTCTCATCTGACACAGAATATCATTGGTTCACAGTGACCTCCGTTTTCTTGAGAAAGAAAGATGCATAGTTTTTGCTAGGTCTCCACAACTGTATGGGCTATTTGCTAAGTTTAAAAAGTCACAGTGACATATTTACTTTTTAAAGAACAAAGAAAGTATAAATTGCTTTAAACTCATTAGAGTTTCATGGTGTTGTTGTTGTTAAGTACTGTCGAGTCAATTCTGACACATAGCAACCCTCTATCGGGTTTCCAAGGAGCAGCTGATGAGCTTGAACCACCAACCTTGCAGTTCAAACAGCTTTGCAATCTGGTACATTAACCCACAGTGCCACACTTGAAAAATTCCTCCTCAATTATTTAAATATTGGTAGAAATGAATTTCTTCAAGATTAACACAAAGTCAGTTGTTGGATTTAGTGAACAGGCTTATGAACAGACTTCCTAATAAAGAAAATAAATGAGAAGAGAGGAGGTTAAGATAAATAAACCAAGATTGTCCCCATAAAGCCTGAAAAACTTAGAGCTTACAGTTTCCTTGGAAACTGACTGAAATTAGTTAGATTTCTGATAAATAAACTGATAACTAGATAGTTACAGTAATTTCCCCAGAATCATATAAATAGGAAATTCTGTGGAGTAAACCTTAAGTTTGAATAATTTTTTGTCAAATAAACACCATTACATAACTACTGCCTTAACACTTAGGAGGTCGAATGGTAAACTTTGTTATGAACATTTCTTATCATTTTTCCCTGAAGGCTAAGAGTAGGCAATCTCTGCTATGTTAACACATTCCTGACTTAGCAAGAACATTCATTTCAAGTGTCATCTTAGCAAAGGATTTGCTCTCTGTATAATCATTGTCTTCAGAGTGGTCTCTTCCCCCACACTTGAGATTTTCCCTCTTTTATCACTCGCTTGTCCAATACAAGAGAACAGTGTGCTACTCTTCTCTCAAAGTCCTGAATAGTGGGCCAGCAGAGCCTCAAAGGCCAGGCATGACACCCTCCCAATTAAAATCTAAAGATCACTTGAGCAACTCCAAGGTGACACCATCTTAAGGAAGCATCCCCAAGAGGACAAAAACATGTTTACTGTGCTTCTGTACTTTAAAGTACTAAGTACCAAGTCTTTACTTTAGTCTTTTACTCGCAACTTCAGTACTTTGAGGTTAACTGTACAAACTCTGTAGTTCCATTATGCATTTCTGGCCAAGATTTCATGATTTACTGTTTATTAATCTCTTTGAGTTCCAATTTTCTTTATTGTAAGGTTGAAATATCCAAACTCCACTGTTGTCAAGTCAATTCAAATTCAGAGAGACCCTATAGAGCAAAGTAGAATTTCCCCCACATGATTTCCACAGTTATAAATCTTTATGGAAGCAGATGGTCACATCTTTCTTCCATAGAGCAGCTGGTAAATTCCAACCCAACTAGTAGACTTTGGGTTAGCAGCTAAGTGATTTAATACTGTGCCACCAGGGGTCCTTAAATTTAGAATAAGAGAATATCTTAATAAAATTGTTATTTAAATTAATTATGCTCCTACATACAAAGCATTTTTTAGAGCTCTGGTAGCGTAGTGGTTACGAATCGGGCTGCGAACCTTAAGGTCAGCGGTTCGAAACTACCAGCCGCTCCGCGGGAGAAAGATGAGGCTTTCTACTCCAGTAAAGATTTACACCCTCGGAAACCCTGTACAGGGTCGCTATGGGTCGGACCCGACTCGATGGCACTTAACAACAACAACAACAGAACATATTAAGTTCTCAAAACATTTTGCTTTTAATTTTTGGAGAGATTTTATTCTAAAAAAAACAAGCTAATTTTATTAAGAATTTATGGCTTTTTTGTTTGTTGTTGTTGTTGTTTTTACTGCAGGTTTTCCACTCTTGAATCTCTAGATTGATAACTAGGAGGTAATTAAGTTTACATAATCTTGCAAGTTTGGTTTGTTAAGACAGCATATTCTTGTCTTTTACTATCTAATAATTTAAGTGGACATGAAGAGCAGAAAAGAGAAAGATATTATCTTTTGTTGCTTTTTTTTTTTTTTAGTTGCAATGCAACATAAAAATATTAGTTATATGTCTATGCCAAATATAAATATCACTTTTTCCACTAAATATCTGCCATGGATCTTGTACATAGGGTTGCTATGAGTCGGTATTGACTCAATGGCACCTAACAACAACAACAATCGTGGAAGTACTATTGGCTCACATGTAGCAATCTAGTTACCATGGTGATAAGATTCTGTCTTTGCTCTTAACTGTAACCTCTTCTCTTTCTTTTATAAAATAATCCCATAGTGTTTGTCTAAATTACAAATTCTAATTGTTTGACAAGTGATTACTCCAAAAAATTAGATAAAAATGTATATAATGCTAGGGAAAAACTCATTAGAGCTTTTAAGATTGATGACTTATTACTGTGAATGCATTTCATCCTATTAATATCAGCCAGCATACTTGGGTTTGGAATTAGGGAAGGAGGGAAAAAAATGAAAACAAAACTCTAGGTCTTATTTACTCATCTTGATCTGCAATATAAAAGTCTGGAAATAGGTTAAATTAAAGCTGAAATAATCATCATAGCCTACTGATGAAAAATTCTGAGCTAAAACCACTTTAGCAGAATATCCATCCCCACTTTTCTCTGCTTTACTAGAAACTCCAAGTTATCAAGAATACTTGACACACAGTTCAACCTAGTCAGTTTTATGAGTACCATGTGGCTAGAGAGGATATAATTTGCAATGAATGGTTACTAAAAAATTAGAAATTCTTTCTTGAGAATTTGGGAGAAGCATGCAGGGAATTTGGATTCAGGGCCATAATGATCATTTTAAACCATGCTAATTTTTGCTGTAGAGTTCTGGTGTGGCACTTTGGGTTGATGCGCCAAACTGCAAAGCTGTTTGAACTGCAAGGGTTGGTGGTTCAAACTCACCAGCTGCTCCTCGTAAACCTTATACAGGGTCACTATGGGTCATTATCGACTCAATGGCACTTAGCAACAACAGTGTTTGCTACACTAGTTTGTAACAGGAAGGATTGAGTAGACATGACAAAAAGCATAGATGAGAAATAATGTAATTTTAAGAGATGAAAAAAGTGGCCATTTTAGGTCCCGATAGTTGTGCAATTCATAATTCACTTTCCATAGGTTCAGTTGTGCCTTTCTCCCATGTCTCTTGAGTAAATTCCCCTTACATGAGTGGACTTCTATTACTTGCCACCAAAGATGTTTGGTGATGTACTGTACAAAATGATCTACGGATGTCTATGAATGCCAAGACATTTAAAAAAAAAAAAAAAATACTGCGAGTCTACCTCGTTAGCACAGAGAACAAAATGTTCTGTTCAGAATCTTAACATGCATTTAAATTACTTGAAAATCTGCAAAATTTGATGAGTGTTTCACTGGAATTAACTACTATAATTGAGTAACATTTCCAGAACCTGTCTAAAAATATTACCAATAAGGTACTGAGACACTTTCATAAGACAACAAGTTGACCCAAATGAAAGCAGTGTGTCATCTCCAATTTACTTAGGTATTAAATCCAAAATGTAACTTTGAACTCATCACTCACACATTTAATGTCCAATTACAGGCATAATAAACTTTTAATAGAAGTATATATTCCTTTTTATATTGAAATTAATATAAACATACCTTTCACCTTTTTAATGCCCTCCCAAATTGTGTAAATCCAGATCTAGCATGACATATGTAACATCACACAACTTTAATAAACCTTATCAGACTTAACATTTTTACACTGGCTACCCTCAAAGCTCACGGGAGAAAGATACGGTTTTCTACTCCCGTAAAGATTTACAGCCTCGGAAACGCCGTTTAGCATCACTATGAGTCGGAACCGACTCCACAGTGCTTAACAACAACAACCCTCAAAGCTGCAGTCACACAAAACCATTTGCATCTTGCAAAGAACACCTTATATTTATCATCAAAGTTACATCCAAACAAATCTCAATTCCTATCTTCTCAATCCCTAACATGGAGTTGCATGCTGTTGGTAGGTACTGTTGAGTAAGATCCAACACATAGCGCTTCTATGAACAACATAGAGAAGCACTGTTCAATCCTGAGTCATCCTCACAATTGTTATGTGTGAGCCCAATTTTGCAGCCACTGTGGAGCTACATTGTTGTTAAGTGCCATCAAATAGGTTTCTACTCATAGCAACCCCTATATAGGTTTTCTGAGGAGCAATTGGTGGGTTTGAACTGCTGACCTTGCAATTCAAACTGACCTTGCAGTCCAACACGTTATCCTGTAGCACCACACCAGGATTCCTGCATAGAGGCCAACAAAGGAAGAAAATTACTAAATAAGGAGATGAAAAATTGAGAAATTGGGGGGAAATATAACAATTAGCGTTTTTGTTTTCAAAATTAGCAATTCATTTTAGCTTATTTGAGATCTCACAGTGAGAAAAGATGGATCAAACCTTGGCCAGAGAGAAAGTTTTATTTTCAGGTTCTTCAGGGGTTTTGAACAAGGAAAAGGAATGGCTCTTTCTAGAGACTGATTACCATAAAACACTTTCCTAATTTTCTTTTTTTTTTTTTTTGATGAAAGGTTGTCAGATTCAGAGAAATTGCTAACAGAGCTTTTGAGTGAAAGGATTTTTGGCAGTTGTATTATAAGTTCTTGGAACTGGTATGTGACAAGGGATTGAAAGTCTATGTCTAACAGATTTTATTTTATTTTCAGTGGTTTTATATGGGTTTGCTTTCCTTATCTATTTTCCTGCCTTCCATTTCTTAGTTTAGGCTGAGAGAATTACTTGCTTCTTCATTAGAAGTCAGGTCTCTCTATAGACAGAAATAAGAACTGATGCGAACTTTATGATGCCTCAGAATAAAAGAAGGCAGAGGCAATGTTTGAGGGATTAACATGCAGAATTCATTGCCTCAAGTTAGGATTCTAACGTCTGATCTTGAGAAATGCCAGTGGTAGCAAAATACCAAGCAAACGCTTTGTCTACTATGGGATTTAGAGAAATGCTTTTGACAGAGGTCATATTGCTTCTTATTGGACTGTTGGAGGCAGACCTTGCTCAGCAACACAATCATAAGACATGTTACTTGTTAAGTGCCATGGATTCTGACTCATGGTGACCCTGTATAGGATTTCCCAAGAGCAGCTAGTGAGTTTAAACCTTGTGGTTCAAACCAACTTTGCAGTCCAGTGCATGTTAAAAACAAACACACTTGGCAGTAAAATCAATTGTTCTAAACAATTCTTCCTCTCTCTCTAAATTGAAGTTCCTTGACTATGAATTTTTGATAGCTAGTATACAGAGATTGAAATTTTGGATAATGATAAACCAAGATTTTTCTCTTTTACCTTTCCTCTGTGCCCTGTTCCCCCAGGAAATTTAAAGCCTTAGGTTGGCAGCAACACTGTCTCATGAGTTTCATGTATGATGGTTTTTGAGACCATCATTGTAATGGATTTCTGTTGTTTACACCAACCAAGCATCTGTTGCTCTTATTTTTTATAACTGGATCTCAGTTTTCCTTTGGGGAACTTCATTTGCTCCATTCCTTGTCTCCAGAGATGGGCATGTGACCACATAACCCAGGCCCAGTGAATTAGCCTACATGTTCAGAGATGAGCATGTGATACATATCAAATTCTAGGTTTTTGTTTCCCTTTCTGCTGAAATTACTACCTTGAAGAATTATCTAAACTTGAAAGTGCTGAATGGTCTGATTGTGAATGAAGCCTACAAAGAAAAATGCAGAGCCAAGGAGATGAAAAAGGGATGATATGGAAGAGGGTCTTAGTAAGACAATTTGAACCCCTGGATTCTGGAACATTATATGTTAATGTAGAACTTATGACTGAAGTTTTTATACTTAAGTGTGATAAAGTTAGGTTTGAAATTCCAGTTGATGCAATCATTTAAATTTTTTTAATTTCTTGTAAAATCTTGCATTTCCCCCCCTAAAGTGTTTAGGGGAAAACAGGTTTTATAACAGTCTTAAAGTTTCTATTAGCCATTTCATAATTTTGAAAAGTGAGATAATGTGAAAATTTGATTTAAATTAATCTAGGCCTGGCAATAACTACTAGGAAAGAAACTTAAATTCCACCAAGTCCTCTAAATAGAACCAGTTTATGGACCATGAAGACGATTTGGAAGGGGAGAACTTTAAATCTTAGATTTTGATTCCTTTGTATCTTAATCAGAAAAGGAAATTAATATTAGCATTAAATATTCTGTAAAAAGCTTAATTAGGATAATAGACTTCCGATTTAGAGATTTTTAAATTTTTTAATGGACACTGAACTTGTGCTAAGTCACCATGTGTTTTTAATTGAAAAAAATCCCCTAGTAAACTTCCTTGAATTATCCGCCTAGGCATACTTTGAAATTCAAAACAGATTATTTAGACATGAACTCTCAACCTAGTATTCATTGAAATCTTTGAGATAACCTAGTTAATGTTTGTTCAGCTTACTTTCTGACGCAAACACTTAACTTCTCAGCACTCTTTTCTCAGGAAGGTACAGAAAAAGTAGCTGTGCTATTAGATGAGTAGATTTAAGAGGATAAAACCAAAAGAACCCTGATACATTTGCGACCACACCCCAGTGGAGAATTATAGTTTGCTGTTTTTAGATGCCTATGGAGTTGGTTCTAACTCTACACAACAGAAGAAAACAATGCCCAGTCTTGCATCATCTTCATAATCACTGATATGTTTGCAGCCTTTCTTGTAGATACTGTATCAATCCATCTCATTGAGGGTCTATTTCTTGTTTGGTTGACTTTATACTCTACCAATCATGATGCTTGATTTCAGTGTTATTAACTTGCTTTGTATAGTTATGTCTTCATCACAGATTTCCAAAATATTGTGCAACAGTTGCATTCATTGATTGTCAGACTATGGCCCAAATTGAATATTTAAATATTGGTGACTTACACTTGAATATATATGTATTTTAAAAGGACACTGTGAAGGATTTCTTTATTTTTTTCACATTATTTTTAATCTGTGCACCACTTGTTAATTCATGATTCCCAAAGTATTATTCCTTTTTCCTTTGATTTCATTGTTTAAAACTCATGTTGCTGTTGTTAAGTGTCCTTGAGTTGATTCTGTTTCATAAGTGACTCTGTATAGGGTTTCTGAGGATCGACTGGTAGATTTGAAATGCTAACCTTAAGGTTAGCAGCCCTGTGCTTATCAGGCAGTGCCACACCAGGACTCCTTAATACTCACAGAAATAATTATGTATTAATGTGTACAAAAAGAACTAGTTTATAGGCAGATAGTAATAGACACAGCAATGCTGAAGGAAAAGTAAACCAGATAATAAGAGTTCTTAGTATTAAGATGTCTTGAATCTTCGTATACAACCGTCTCGTATCAATTAGGTAATATGTGATTTATATAAAAGATTATTTTAAACTGAAAGTCAAAGTAGGCTATATTACTGAGATTAAGCAATTCAAGGTTGCCTAAAAACAACAACAGAGGTTGAGAGCATAAAGATCATGGTCATTAATCAAAGACCACCAGGAACATGGATGTAGTCAAAGAAGCTTGGGTTTATTGACATTCACTGCATCAAGAGTTACCCTTTATGTATCATGGGGTGCCTCAGTAAGAGGGTAATGTTGTTAAATGCTCTCAAATCGGTTCCAACTTGTAGCAACTCAGTGTACAGTTTCCAAGGACTAGGTGGTGTGTTTGGACCACCAATCCTGCTGTTAGCAGTCCACAGCTAATCCGACAGCAGTTCACAGCTAATACTCCCGGAGGGTAATAAAAGAGACTTATTTAAGATTGTTGCTGTTGCTAAATTCCATCCAGTCAGTTGTGACTGTGTAAGGAGTGGCTGTTGAGTTTGAACAGCTAACTTTGCTATTCAAACAACTTTCCAGTTCAGCACATTTACCCACAGTGCCACACCAGGATTCCTATATAAGATTGTTGTTGTTGTTGTTGTTGTTATGTGCCGTGGAGTCAGTTCCGACTCATAGCGGCCCTTCACAGGGTTTCCAAGGCTGTTAATCTTTACGGGAGCAGAACGCCTCATCTTTCTCCCGCGGAGCAGCTGGTAGTTTCGAACTGCTGACCTTGCGGTTCGCAGGCCGATTCGTAGTCACTACGCTACCAGATGATTTGTTGTTGTTGTTGTTGTTAAGTGCCGTCGAGTCGGTTCCGACCCATAGCGACCCTGTACAAGGTCTTGTATAAAGTGACTTGAAGGAGGGATCAAGGAAACCTGGTTTAGGTAGTCAAAGTAATTCAGTGATTTGGGTTTCTTAATGAATTTTATCTCAGGTCAGAGGAACTAAATGAGGCTTAATGCGTAATTGATTTTTTTTTTTTTTTTTTTTATGGTCACAGTCACTCATGATACCTAGGAGGGATAGTTATTTGGCAATTTTTATGTTTGAACATTGATCTGGTTTGTATCTGTGTGCAAGCATGATTATGAACTGCTTTTGTTTCTGTCTTGGTTCACCGTGGTCACACTTCTTGTTGCTGTTGTTGTTAAGTGCCATAGAGTCGGTTCCAACCCATAGCGACCCTGAACAGGGTTTCCGAGGCTGTAAATCTTTACGGGAGCATAAAGCCTCGTCTTTCTCACACAGAACAGCTGGTAGTTTCGAACTGCTGACCTTGCGGATCGCAGCCCGATTCATAACCACTACGCTACCAGAGCTCCTTACTGTGGTCACATAGTCTATGATAAACCTGCTGTGACATGGGTCATCTGTGGCATTGTTTGTGTTTATCAGGAGAGCACTATGGTCCAGATATAAGTGATAGGCTAGCTCTGGGTATAAGGATGAAACACAACAGAACAGAAACAGGACTATTATTATTTGCTTTAGGAGTCCCTGTGTGGTGCAAATAGCTAATGCTCTATGTTGTAAATGAAAGGTTGTGGCTAATCTCCTCCCAAGGCAGCTCATTGAAAAGGTCTTTCAATCTGCTTACATAAAATACTATTGAAAATCCTACTCTGAATAGTTCCCTCTGACACACATTGGATCTAGTGGCTTCATTATGGTCTTTGCCTTAGCAAATGCGAGAGCAGAAGAGCTGCAGGAAGTCATGTGGGAGAAGACGATGGGCAGGCCCATCCACATAGGGTGACATCAATCCTGCTGATGCCACTGATGGGTCACCATGAGTCAAAATTGCATAAATGGACAGCAACTGCTATTGGTAATGTTTGTTTCAAAGACAAATATTGAAATTTGTTGTTTCTTAACTTCCTTTTTCTGCTTATGGGAAGATTGGAAAAATTCAAATGTGAAATAAATTTCATCATAGTACAATATGATTTACAATCCCTTCTGTACTTTGGGATTAGTTGAGGACAAGCTTATGAATCAATGCAGATCAATGGTGTTTATACAGTTCAAACACCAGTTTTACTTCATCAAAATTCCATTTTTCAGGCAGAGTAGTTGTAAAGTGTTCTAAATACATTTGGTTTTGTTTTTCAATCATTTTCTGGAACAGTTAAAGAAAAAGAAAAAGGAAATAGTACTTTCCTGCATTTTGTGGAGCTACTCTATGTCACTTAGGACAAATCTTTAAGATTTTTATTATCCCCAACCTTTTATTTTACTAGCTTAAACCAGGGTCACATTCAGGTTTGCTCAAATACAGAATATATTGTTTTTTGACTCAAAATGCATTTAGACATTCATCTGAAATTTTAACGACTAATGTTAAAAAAGAGAGAGAAATTCATACCAATGAAGTATAATTTGCCATTATTAATACAAGGAATATTAAGGGTTCTCTTAACACTGGACTTCAAACTAAAAAGTCAGCAGTTCAAGTCCACCACTTTCTCTGCAGGAGAAAGATGAGGCTTTCTGCTTCTGTAAGATTTAAGGATTCAGAAACTCTATTCAGGGTTTCTATGAGTAGGAACTAAGTTGATAGCACTTAGCAGCAATGTAGATGATTATTTCCTCAATGATAGGATTTGGAAAAGGAGCTCTGGTACCTTGGTGATTATGGCTGAACTGCTAACCTCACAGTCAACAGTTGAAAACTATCAGCTGTTCTTCAGGAGAAAGGTGAGGTTTTTTGCTCCCATAAAGATTTACAGCCTCGGAAACCCTATGCAGGGCCACTATGAGTTGGAACCACCTCCACGGCATACCATCACCACCATCACCATCGACACATATCAGTGTTTTAAAATTTTTCTTATGATTATAGTTAGTCTTTTTGTATGAATGTTGTTATTGTTCTTAAGTGCCATCAAGTCAGTTCTGACTCATTGCTTCCCTATATAGGGTTTCCAAAAAGCAGCTTGTGGGTTTGAATTGCCGACCTTGGGGTTCACAGTCCAGAGCGGATCCTACTGCTCCACACTAGTAATATGAATACCAAGTAGAATAATGACCTAATTATCTAATCATTCTACCTGGTATAATTAGATTCACAGTGTCTAGAATCAACTGGCACATACAAACATGGTGTTCTTATAAGAAAGATGAGTCTAGGGTCCTACAAAGTCTTCAGTTTGTCTAAAACATCTTCTTTGTAGTTGATGTAGATTTTTCATTTAATTCTAAAGTTGTTGTTCTCTATTTTATTTTATTAACAGAGACATTAAATCCTTACTGAAATTATTGAGTCCCTAAAAGGAGAAATTCCATCTGATATCTGCTAGTTCATTAGAAAGATTTCTGGTGTGATGCTATAAGCTCACCACTGAACTGAAAATCATAAGGTCAGCAGTTCAAACCCATCAGCTGCTTTTCAGAAATTTTATAGAGGATCTCTGTGAGACAGAACATAGCAAAACAACAATAATTCAGTAAAGAACCAAGGACAGAATTATTCACTGGGAAATCCTCAAAATAATAATCTTTAGGTTAATTAGTAGGAGTCATGATGGTGCCCTGGTTAAGCATTACACTATTAATGGAAAGTCGGCAATTGGAATCTACCAACCACTCTGTGGGAGAAAGATGTGGCAGTCAGCTTCCATAAGGATTTATGGCTTTGGAAACCCTGTGGGGCAGATCTACTGTGTTCTGTATGGTCAGAGTGAGTCAGAATTAACTTGACATCACTAGTTTGTTTTTAATTTGGCTTTCAATGGCCTTGACTGTTGTTTGAGCTGTTTATTTATATTCAACACATTCAGATGTCTTTGTGTGAGATTATGTCTAGCTGAGCTTCCATCTATTTTCTTACTGGGAATAATTCTTCTATACCACTATAGATCAAATATGATTCATGAAAAACTGTAAATACTTCATTATTCCTTAAGACCACAAGGGAATGTTACCATCTTGATCACTTGCAGTTGTAATTGTAAATACTCAGCAACCAGAATTGCAGGATAACACAAACTATTGTTTTTAATAAACCTAAAAGTTATCATAATTTATAGGTAAAATAATGCACTCAAAGAGATGTTAAGCTGCTTCTATTATGTTTTTGAATAGGAATTAAAATGTGAACCAGTGATCTCAGATCATATTGTTAACTCAATTTTTCAAATTAAATAAAAAAAACTTTAAAAGATTTCTTGAAATACTCAAAACAATTTCATTTTTAATTAAATCTATTGTCCTCTGTTACTGTTACATTTTTAACAATGAAAAGAATATATTACAAAAATGTTGCTAAGTGTCATCGAGTCAGGATCCGACTCATAGCGACCCTGTACAGGGTTTCTAGGAGCAGCTGGTGAGTTAAAACTGCCAGCCTTAACGGCCCACAGCAACGTTGTAGTTCACCGTATTAACCGACAACGCCACACCAGAAGTGTCTCATAAACAACATCGCTTGAGAACAAAATGATAAAGGAAGCAGAAATAGATATTCCAATATATCATTTAAAATATTGCATGAATAAATGTATTACAGTACTAATTATGGTGTTAAATATCATGTGGAGAAAAAAAGCGAACAAATGAATTATGGTAGACTTAAACATTGATATATGTTGTTGCCACTGTTAAGTGCCATTGAGTCAGTTATGATTAATAGAGAACTGTATAGGTCTGAGCATCAACTGGTGGGTTCAAACCACTGACTTTATGGTTAGCAATCCACTGCTTATCCTATAGCACCACACCAGGATTCTAAATATTGAAATTTAACCTAGTATTACTTATGGTAAAGAATGTTGAATATACCATAGACTTTAAGCAGTATAAGCAACTCTGTCTTGGAAAAAATAAAACTTTAAAAGCAAACATGGTAAGACATTGTCTCGTGTACTTTGGACATATTATCAAGAGTGGCCAGTACCTGGAGAAGGACATCATGCTTAGTAAAGGGCCAGATAGAAAGCCAGCAGAAAAGAGGATTGAACCTCAATAAGATGAACTGATACAGTGTCTGTAACAATGGGCCCAACCATAGCAATGATAATGAGAATGTCACAGGACCAGACCATGTCTCATTCGTTGTACATAGGGTTGCTATGAGTCAGTATTGATTCAATGGCACTTAACAACATTAAAACAAAATCAAATGTGTCTGAAAATATGAATAACATTTAGAGAGAGAAAGTGAAATACAATGAACAATTCAGGAAAGGAAACGTAAGGAAAACACATAAAGAAGTTTTGACTGTCACGGGCCCTGCCGGCTAGACTTTGCTAGTTCAGAGCTGATGTCAAAATGGATATTCCTTCCCCAGCAGTTAGTTGGAATAGACTTCTATCAGTTCTATTCTGATGTAACTGTTCTGTTGTTATGGGAAGCTGGTTTCTGTTTACAAGTCTAGCCTCCCCTATATTTGGGACCACTTATCTCTACCTACAGACTCAACTTTAACTCAACTACTTATATGATTTGGCTCAAGGGCATAAAAAATACGAAGATTTTGTGATTCATACCTTGAGAGGTCAGTATCAAATTGGCTGTATTGTTTTGTTGTGGGAACTCTGCTTATTTTTCATCTTAGCTTTGTTTTATATATGTATTTGCCTTGGACTTTATAACTCAGTTTATCCTTGTAAGACGTGTTCACTGATTGGGTTTCTGTCTTATTCTTCATGAAGTTAACTAAAAGTAACAGAAAATTCAACTCAAACTATTTAAATCGTAACAGGGGATTTATTGTTTCCCATTACCAGAAAGTTCTAAATAATTTGAGCATCAAGGATTGTTTGATTCAGCAACTCCATGATTTCATCAGGTACCTAGTTGCTTTTCCATATTTTCTCTGCCTCCCCTTGTGTCAAATTAATTCTAAGGAAAATGATTTCGTTTGGAAAATTCTAGCTGCTGCAATGGATAATTTCTGCATTCTTGGAGGCTTTACACAATAAGAATTATTATCCATACCTTCTCACATCATTATACTGTGAAAATGACTCTGTTTGACTATAATCTTTCTTTTCTTTCAGGGACCCAGATTTCTTACAATTTGTGGCTACAACTTGTGACTACAGTTCTTGATAATACGTTATCTCCTTAAATGGTTGATACAGTGACTCTGTGTAGCCCTTCTTTTGATGCTTCCTGTGTTATTCAGTATTTTGTCTGTAGAATTATCAATTTCCCACTTGAAGCATGACTTTTTTCTTCAGTTTTTTCAGCTTGAGAAATACTGAGCTTGTTCTTCCCTTGCAGTTTTCTAACTCAAGGTCTTTGCACATTTCATTATAATACTTTGAGCTGTCTTCTTGAGATGGCCTTTAAAATCTTTTGTTTAGCTCATATACTTTATTCCATTCCTTCTAGCTATTCTATGTTTAAGTGCAAGTTTCAAAGTATCTTCAGACATTCACTCTGGTATTTCCTTTTTCATTTCTATCTTTTTAATAATCTTTTGCTTTGTTCACCTATGATGTGTTGTATGTCATCATGCAACTCATCTGGTAATTAGTGTTCAATGCACCAAAACTACTCTTGAGATGTCTTTAAATTCAAGTGGGATATATTCCAAGTTGTGCTTTGACTCTTGTATACTTGTTTTAATTTTCTTCAACTTTTATTTGAGCTTGCATAGAAGCAACTGGTGGTCACTTTCAAAGTCAGCCTCTGATCTTGTTCTGACGAATGATACTGAGGTTCTCCATTGTCTCTTTCCATAGATGCAGGTGATTTGATCCCCATATATTTCATCTGGTGAGGTCCGTATGCTTCTCTATTTCACTAATGTTTCTTTCTTTCAGTGAATCTCTACTTGAAATTCTCTTAACTCCATGTTTTGTTGCCTGGGAAGAAATCTGCCTATCTTCTATTGATAACATTATCACTCCAAGTCTCCAACTCTCTAACTTTACAAAACGAATTGATGCCTTAATTCTATAGATCTTTTCAGGTTTTAAGGATAGCTGGTGAGCCAGTGGGTTAACTGTTTCATTTCTAACTAAAAGGTCAGTTTTAAAAATCCACTTATCATTCTGTGAAGGAAAAAAAAAATGTGAATATATGCTTCAGTAAAGATTTACAGCCTTTGAAACACTACATGGTCACTTTTTATGAATTGAAATCGACTCAGTGACAACAGGTTTAGTTTCTGGCTTGAATCCTTTCTATCTCTATCTTGGCCCATCTCTACACCACAGTGTTGATATTCTATAAGAACCTCTAGAAGTTCTCTGTCAATGTATGCTTGCAACCATTTTTGTATTACCTTTAGTAAAACTTAACTCACATGGAATATCAAAGAGATTGTCTGATGATGCCCACATTCCATTGGATCACCTCTCTTTGGAATGGGCACAAAGACATATAGTTTTCTTCCAAATTTCTTGGCAGAGATGAGTGAGTGACTCCTGTGCCACCTCACTTTCTTGAAAGATTTCAATTTTTATTCCATCAGTTCCTGGTGCCTTGTTCTTTACCAATTCCTTTGATGCACCTTGGACTTCCTCCTTCAATATTATTGGGGCAGGGGAGAAAGAGTCCCCACTGAATAGTTTTCATCTTGTCTGGATGGGTATGGTAAAAGGAGTTGGAGTTAAGATTCTTATGATTCACTAGTGAATAATTGTTATCCTGACTAATTGTGACTGTTACAATTGTAAAGGTTGAAGTTTTATAACAAAAACAGGGGAGTGGTTAATCTTACAGTCCAGAAACAGAGGACCATCAAGGGAGTAGAGCACAAGCAGAATGTGGGTCCTTATCCAGAGAAGCAGCAACATCAGAGGCAGAGATAGAGCAGAGGGAGCAGCTGAGGACTCTAGATTCATGGGAAGAGAAGGACTAAGAGATAGTGGCCAGGAGGCAGACTTGCAGAATGTGC
>NW_006408706.1:4621020-4622136 GCF_000296735.1 Chrysochloris asiatica
TTTTCTCTGGCTGCTTTCAGAATCATCTCCTTATCTTTGAGTTTGGAGAGCTTGACTATAATATGTCTTGGTCGCTATGAGCCAGAACCGACTCCACAGCACATAACAACAACGACAACCCAGGACTTTCTAATGTGACTACTTGCAGCGTAGTTGATAGTAGTAGTTTTTATAAGACAAAAATCTTAAAGACTTAAATAGATTCTGATTAAAAGAGAAATTTGTTGTTGCTAAGTGCCATCCAGTTTGTTCAGACTCGTACCGACTTTTTAATAGTGATGAATATTTTGTAGGAGCCTTATGCTTACTATCAGAGCAATCAGATTTTGAGGTAAAAGCCTCTTCTGGCAAAGTATTTGGCCCTAAACCTTGGGTCTTTGCCCTGAAATTTGTAATGGCAAATAATGATCAAATTAGAGTACATAAATTCATGTTTTAAAAATGATGCCAAGTCCTATAAGAATTTCCACAAATTCTGGAAGATGTATCTTACTGCATTTAGCTTCAAAATGAAGTAAGATATCATTCTAGGAGTCACTTATTTTTTATAAAGTGTTCTAGCTCAAATCCCTAAATGCTTAAGCCAAAGTTTGTGTTCAATTAGCACATTAAAGAGTTGATTTCTGAGCATTTTACAGAGTCTCAAAGGTAGTGTTTCACAGTATCTATAAACTATCTGGATAAGAAAAAAAATGGAGACTTCACAGGGAAATTTCACATAGAATATACTTCCACTACTGTAGGAGTCCTGATGCAGCACTGTAGGATAAGCATTAACAAAAGGTCAGTTTAAATTGCAAGGTTGAGAGTTCAAACCCACCAGTTCCTCAGAAATCCTGTGCAGGGTCACTGTGAGTAGGAGCCAACTCAATGGTGAACTTAACAGTAACAACAACTGTTGAACAAACAAAATAGATTTTGTGGAATTTTGTCTGTTCTGCTGTTTTTGCTTTGTTTTGTTTTCATTTTCTGGTAAAAACAGATTGGAGTCTGTAGTCCAGTGCTTAGCCTATAGAACCACCACACACCTATGTGTTAGGGCCACCCTATTATGTATGCTTTTTATAATGTTTTCAATTCATACACAATTCTTTAATAGTCTTAAGTCTATATATA
>NW_006408706.1:4623309-4626630 GCF_000296735.1 Chrysochloris asiatica
TTTTTTTTTTTTTTTTTTTTTTTTTTTACACTAAAATGAATAGAGAGAAATACTGTTAACTGGTGGTACATGGAGGGTATTATAATCATTGTAATGAAATAAGGTGTACGATTTGTTGAATGTAAAACTGATGATCTGCCCTGTAAACTTTCACTCAATCCACAAATAAAAACTTTAAAAAAGAAATACAAAAATTGGGGATGTAGTTAATCTTATAGTCCAGAAACAGATGACCCTAGGGCCATCAACAGAGAAGAGCATTAGTAGAATGTGGGACTGCATCCAAAGAAGAAGCGACACCAGAAATGAAGGCAGAGATGGGGACATGGAGAGAGAGAGCAGCTGAGATCTCTAAAGTCGTAGAAAGAGAATGACTGAGTGCTGGTGGCCAGGAGGCAGGCTTACATAATGTGCCCTCTGATTGTTTAAATTATTATATATTCCTGAGGGTTTTTGTGTACACCCCCCCAAAAAAAAAATCATAACCAGAGGGAATAGAAGCAAATACTGCTGAAAGATGATGCACAAAAGAGATTGCAATCATTGCAATAAAATGATGATGTAAAACCAAAGTTCTCCCATGTAAACTATTGCTCAATTCACAATAAAAACTTTAAAAAGAAATGACTACAGTTTTCTGTATGGAATGCACATCAATGTAAAGGAAATGAAAATAATCACAACTGGACCAATAAATAACATCATGATAAATGGAGCAAAAAATGTAGTTGTCAAACACTTCATTTTGCTGGGATTCATAATCAATACTCCTGGAAGCTGCTGGACATATTGCATTAGGTAAATATGCTGTAAAAGATCACTTTAAACTGCTATAGAACACTTTAAAATATTATAGAACAATGACTAAGGTAGGCCTGATCCAAACCATGACATGTTCAAAGATTTCACATGTGTATGAAAGTTAAATGATAAATAAAGGAGATCAAAAAATAATTGCTGCATTTGAATTCTGGAGTTATTGAAGAAAATTGAAACTACTATGGACTGCAAGAAAAACAAACAAATCTATCTTGAAATAAGTCCAGGCAGAATGCTCCTTAAAAGTGAGCATGGTTAGATTTTGTTACTCATTCTTTGGACATGTTTTCAGGAAGCACCAGTCCCTATAGAAGGACATCATGCTTGTGGAGAGTCAACAGGTAAGAGGAAAATCCCCAAGGAGATGGACTGACACAGTGACAACATTAGGTTCAAGCATAGTAATTGTGAGGATGCTGCAGGACCAATCCTGTGTTTCATTCTGACGTTGGGAGTTGGGACCGATTCTACAAGACCTAACAACACTAAAGATCATCAGAGTACATATAGTATATCTCAGATCTTCTCAGGGTAATCCAGTGCTTATGTTATTTTGAAATTTCTCATATGTAAAATAAGACGATAGGCGTAAATGGTTAAAAGTCAACCTCTAATGTTATATAATTTTATGATTTCTGGCAAGAGTAAATTCTGGGAAAGATTGCTAGGTGGGTGGTCATTGCCAAAAGATTGAAGAGGAATCTATTATTAAATTAAATTGAAGCTCTTTGACAACCCATGCTATACAATTTGAATATTAAAAGTTGTTTCATTTTAAAATGACATAGCAGCAAGTAAGTAATCCTATAGTAAGTAATCATTTAGCCAGTATATCGATTTCAATAAAATTTTAACTTCTCTTATCCTCATTTGTAAGCTATTAGTGTTGAATTATATAGCTCACAAAGATGAACTGTGTGGTTCCATTACTGTTTTCATGATTTAATATATTTTCTGACTTTAGCTTACTCTGTATTTTCCCTCAGAGATGACGACTAGCATTGCTGATTATTCCCTAAAACTAAAATACATTTAAATATTATTTTATAGATGATAAAGTAAAAAGAATAATCAAGGGAAGCACTCTGAATTTAAGAGTAGTTTTAATATACCTCTGATATAACTAAATTCATTTCTGACATCATTAGCTTTAAAAAAATTATTTAATTATACAAGTTATTTAGAAAACAACAGCATTATAAGATTAAAAGTTAGGCCAAAAGTTTTTGTGTTGTTTTGTATATTTTTAACTAAATCCTATGCTAAGGTGAAATTTGAGTGGTTCAAAATGAATTGATATCTGGACATAAGTTTTGGCTTAAATGATAAAATACATAAATAATAAAAGACATGTTGTTGCTAAGTGCTGTCCAGTCTGTTCCAACTCATAACAACCCTATATAGGGTTTCTGAAATTATAAATCTTTGTGGAAGCAAAAGGTTTCAGCTTTCTCCCATGGAGCAGTGGGTGGGCTCAATCTGCTGATCTTGTGATTTAAAGTATGGTGGTTATCATACAGAGTCTAAGAGCTCCCAATAAACGACATAGCAGATAATAATCTCCATAGCAAATAGAGATTTTTAGAAATATACACATTCAAACTTTGAAGTTTTTGCTATTAAAATTAGTTTTAGATTCAAGGTATGTAAAATAAAAACTTAAAAAAAAAAAAAAGTTTTCTTGTGAATTGAGTGAGGTTTACAGAGCAGATCATCAGTTTTGCAGTCAACAAATTATATACTTTGTTTCATGTCAATGATTGCAGTCCCCTTCATGTAATAATAGTTATTCCACTTCCTCCCTGTGTTTCTTACTTCTATCCCACCGTTCTTCCCATCTTTTCTCAGTTCTGCCCTGAGGTAAATGCTGCCCTTTTGAACTTGAATGATTGGATATTCCATAGTGAGCATACCTTATTAGTGCTGTTATCTCCATAATACATCTATCTACTGCTTGGCTGAAAATTTGGGCACCAGGATGATTTTAGTTCCAGACCTAAAGAGTAGCAAAGGGCCATAGTCTTGGGTTCCTCTAGCTCTGATCAGTAAGCCCTGTTTATTGTTTTGTTTTATAATTGTGATGTTTGGCCCACTTTTTCTTCCAGTTTATCTGGGACCTTCTAATGTGATCCCTTTCATTGTAATTGGTAGGTCTCAGAGTTACAGAGATTGATGTTCACATGTCCCAGTTGTTCATTGGACTAAATGATTCCATGGGTCTTCAATTTTTTATTTATTTTTAAACTTTTTATTGTGACTTGAGTGAAGGTTTACAGAGATCATAAGTTTTACATTCAGCAAAGTAAATGCTTTGTTTCATCTCACTAATTGCAATTCCCTCCATATAACAACAGTAATCCCACTTCCTCCCTGAGGTTCTCACTTCTTTTTGTTTTTTTATAATTAAATGTTTTTATTTTGGATTGAGTGAAAGTTTACAGGGCACATCATCAGCTTCACATTCAACCATTCATATAGCTTGTTTCATTACATTGATTATTA
>NW_006408706.1:4633835-4644688 GCF_000296735.1 Chrysochloris asiatica
TATATAATTGTAATGTGTATAGGCCATTGTGTTATAAAGATCTCAAGCCACAGATGTATAAATTTCTAAAGTGACTTCTTGTTGCTGTTAATTTCCAGTGAGTTGGTCCAGACTCAGCAACCCTACATAGAATTTCCAAGAAGCAGTCGGTAAGTTTGAACCGCCCACCTTGTGGTTCAAACCAACTTTACGGTTGAATGTTTATCCCATAGCACCACAGAGTGACTTAGAAGTGGGAAATTTCTGAGCTTAGATCTGAAAAAATGGAAGTATTTAAATTTGTAAAGAATGCAAGCCACCTTGAAATTGACCTTGACCCAGCATGTTGTGATTTTAAAAAAACAAAACAAAACAAATAAAACCCCACAATATAGTTAATTTTTGAGAACTAGACTTGAGACATAATTCTAACCAAATTTCCTAATATCCAACTTTGAAGAAAACATGTGAGATTCAGGTAACTTCTAACCATGAAAGAACACATAAGAACCAAGTCTTTGAAATCATACCAACCATTATTGTATGAGGCCAAGGTTAAAAACTCACATAAAAATTCTGAATTTCTGCTCACTCACTTAGAGAAAGCGAGATTAAAAACTCTGCTTCTTTCTAAAAATCTGACTTTCTGTGAAGGCTTAGGCTCTACACTGAGATTCTGTTGCTGCCTCTGAACTACGACCCCTTGATACAAGGGAATTTTGTTAACTCCATGAGTCCATGATCAATCTATCTTCCCAAAACCATTTCTCAAAGGTAGAAACCTGGATTATTTGGACTCTCATCATTGTATTTACATGTGACACATAAAATCTATTCAGGTAATGTCTGGCTGCAAACACATTTAAGATCCTAGAAGGGTATAATACAGTTTTTTTTAAATCTGATCAGAGAATAGGATGTAGCAGAAATAAGTTGTATCGAGCACAAAAGGAGAAAGATGAGGTTTTCTCATCCCAAAAAGATTTAAAGCCTTGCAAACCCTATTCAGAGAGTATCACTGTAAATTGGAACCAACTCAATGGCACTTAACAATAACAGCAACAGTAACCATAATTTAAAAAGGTAGAAAGAAATAACATTGATGGAGTCTTGGTGTGGCAATGTAGAATAAGCACTGGACTGCTGACCACAATTTTGGAGGTTAAAATCCACCAGCAGTTCTTTGGAAACCCTATACAGGGTCACTATGAGTTGAAATCAGCTCTACCGGCACTTAGCAATAAAATTGTAAACAATAGTAAACACAGTAGTTTCCCACATGCAGCATATGTATATCATGTCTCTTACCTGAAAAGTAGTTGCACTGCCAGGCATATAATGATCCAGTACAAATATAACCCATGATATGTATGTCTTGATGGTCAAAATAAACACCTATATTATTGGTTTATGCATTGTACCCTACTATCATTATTTTAATGTGAACTTTCTCTACATACAAATAAAATGTTTACTCAATGTAATAGTTAAGGTTGTGTGTCAACTTGACTGAGCCAGGGTTCTCAGTGATTTGAAAGTTAAGATGTAGTTATCACCTCCATGAGGAGATCTAATATGATGCAATCAACCTCATGAAGGGATCTGATGTGAACAGCCCTTATCTCATGTGATCATCTTTTGCTTGTAACTCATCATTTCTACGATGTTAATGAGATCAGATGCAATCTACAAGATTAGATTGTATTTTGAGATATAAAAGAAGAGATGTGAGCAGAGTGTGAGTGACTTACTACCACCAAGAAAGAATAACTGGGAGTTGAGTGCATCCTTTGCACTTGGGGTCCCCGCACTGCAAAACTCCCCAATCCATGGGACTGATGCCAAGACACTTGGATATCTCCAAGGAATGCCTACAGGTGCTGAAAAGAGACAAGAACCTTTCCCCAGAGCTAGTGTTCTGAATGTGGACTTCCAGCTCCCAAACTATGAGATAATAAGTGTCTGTTTGTTAAAACCATTCACTTGTGATATTTCTGTTATAGTATCACTAGAGAACTAAGACACCATACAACAGTGTATGTGATGACTGGTTGTTGTTAAATGCCACCGAGTTGGTTCCAATTCACAGCAGCCATAAGCACAACAAAACAAAACACTGCCCAATCCTGCACCATCCTCCCAATCATCGTTACACCTGAATCCATTACCGCTGTACCAGTCCATCTCTTTAAGGGTCTTTCTTTTTTTCTTTGACCCTGCCACAAAGAATAAGACCTAAGAAGTTAGTTATTCCTGTTGTTAAGGATCGTTGAGTCAATTTCAACTCATAGCGATCCTGAATAGAATTTCTAAGAAGTGGATGGTGAATATGAATTACAGACATTGTGGCCCAGTGCATTATCCCACAGTGACTTTAGTTGTTATTAAGTGGTGGCAAGTCATTTCAACTCATAATGACTATGCATAGAATCTCCAAAGAGCAGCTGGGGTTTTAAACAGCCAGCCTTATGGTTAGCAGTCCAGTGCTCATCCTACAGCACTGACTACATCAGAACCCCAGTGGTAATGGTACTAGTAATATGTGTTGTTGTTGTGTGAGGTTACTCTGTTCTGACTTACAGCAATCTCAGAGCAACTGGTGGATTTGAACTGCAGACCTAGCAATTAGCATGGTTACCAGTGCTGTGCTTAGTCTATAGCTTTAACAGGGCCCATAGTAATTGTTGGTGTTGTTATGTGCCATCAAGTCAGTTGCGACTCATTGCAACCTTGTATAGGTTCCAAGGATCAACTGGTGAGTTTGAACCATCAACCTTGTGGTTCAAATGGACCTTGAAGTCCTGTGGTTGTCCTCTAGCACCACACCAGAAGTCTCTAGCAATGATTTAGTGGTAGCAATGTTTGACATGGAGTCCTTATGTGGCACTGTAGACTAATGTGTCAGACTACAAAGTCATTTGAAATGTAAGATTGGTAGTTCAAGCTTACCAGCTGCTCCTTGGAAATCCTATACAGCGTCGCTATGGGTCAGAATCAACTCAACAGCACTTAACAACAATAATATTTGATGTGCATAAGGTAACCAGATTTTAAACTGCTAAATATTCAAGATAAACCATTATGTTTCTTATCTATCTCCAAAACCCTCACTTTTTCACCATAACATCCTGCTTCTCACAGAAACAGTCATGTTCAGTTGGTTAACTTTTTTCACATTATCCAGCTCCCACAACTAAGTTTGAGTTCGGTAAGTAGCCACAACAGGTTTATTTGACTCCAAATTCTTATTACATCTCTGAATATTTGTTGTTGAAAACAGGTCATTTTTCACCAGCAGAGTTTTAAAATAATGGGTCAAGACCCTGATTAGTTTAAAATTCACTAAAAATCATGTTTTTTAACTGATCTAAATCAAATCTATCTGACTGCCAGATCTCTGTTCTCATGGCCAGTGCCCACTAACTAAGGTAAAAAGACTTAGTACAATATTTTTCTCTACCCAAGACTGATGCCAAAAAAAACATTTCTAAAAAAATATTTTATTAATCTTTTGATAAATCAGTATACAGATGAGCCGGAGGAATGAAAGTTGTTAACATTTAGTGATCTGAGGAGCGCTTGAGGGTTGGAAAATATTTTGAGTCTGTAATAGGGGCTCTGGTAGTGTAGTGGTTACGAATCGGGCTGCTAACCTCAAGGTCAGCAGTTCGAAACTACCAGCGGTTCCGCGGGAGAAAGAGGCTGAGGCGAGGCGTTCTGCTCCTGTAAAGATTTAAAGCCTTGGAAACCCTGGGTAGGGTCACTATGAGTCGGAACTCCTCGGTACTTAACAACAACAACTACAATGTTAGAAAGTACTCAGTAATTTCAAAAGTATTCTCATCAATGCCTCAAACTACTTTAGACTATCAAATGTATAATAAATTTGTAAATTTCTAGTTTTGCAAGAGTTCATTAATACTAGTAAGAACTATATATAGTGTCAAATATTGCTCAAAGGTAACAGATCATTTTGTTAGCTCACTTACTCACTGCTTCAGTACCATCAGGATGTTCTGGACTCTTCATGACTCTTTATAGGGCTTCTGAGGCTGTAAAATTCATCTTTCTCTCAATGAGTGACTGGTAAGTTTGAACTGCCAACCTTGCAGTTTGCAGTTCAGTGCCATTAGTCAAAAAAAAAAGAAAAAAAAAATCATATTTATAAGTGATTAATTATAGACCCAATTAGAATAGTCTGGATAAAAAAAATATGTCTAATGAAGTATGCCTACTATTTAATATATCAAATTTCAATATTGTTTTGAAGTTATGTAGGTAATAGATGTATTACATGTAATAGTGTACTATATTTGGAAATTAAAGCTGTGATGAATAAGGAAGGCCAAAGAAAAATTGATACCTTTGAATTATGACGTTGATGAAAAGTAGTAAGATATATTATGGACTATCTAGCATGGCGCTGAAGAATAAGCACTAGACCACTAACCACAATAATATTACTTTACTACTTACTTGGATATTTCTCACCACTACCAAAAAACAAGTTTCAAAATTTTGCCTGCCTGTCCATATGTTCATTCTTCTGGAGACAGATCCTTCTATTGTTAACTGCCTTCGAGTCAGTTCCAGCTCAGAAGGACCTGCATAGAGTTTCTAAGGAGTGGCTATTAGGTTTAAACAGCTGAACCTGAAGTTAGCAGTCTAGTCCTTATCATACAGTGCCACACCAGGACTCTGGAGATCGGTTCTCTGATTTTTATTTGTACCTCAATATCCATGTTTCTAATACAAGACCAAAATTCATGTCCTAGTAATTCACTCCTTTTGTCCAACTATATTTGAAAGGCTCAAACATTAAAAAAAAAAAAAAAAGTAATGACACCAGAAATAGTTTAGAATTGCACATATATAGTATATATGTGGTGATTTATATTTCAATTCATTAAAAATTTTAATTATTAAGAATTAAAATTAAATTAGTTTTAAAATTCAATTTCTTAGTTTCAACAGCTACATTTTGGGTGCTTGATGCCTACTGTACAACACAGATATAGATCATTTCTATCACTGCAAAAAGTTTTACTGGAGTACTATTCTGTAAGACAGCCTGAATGAATTTCTTTATAATGTTATAGGGAAAGTTTCTCAAAGTAGGTCACAATACCACATTTTCCTCATGATACATATTCTCTCAGGTATTGTTTTTTAAATTAAAAATTATAGATGCTTAAAATGAATTTTATAAAAACCTAAAAATTCATTCATAGATATGACATTTGAACATACTGAACAACATCCATCTGTCAATTTACAGTACTGTGGTAGCATGTGTTTTGCTGTGATTCTGAAAGCTATTCCACCAGTATTTTTAATTACTACCTGGGTCAGCCACAGTGGACAGGTTTCAGACGAGCTTCTAGAATAACACAGAATAGGAAGAAGGAGAGATGGATACTTCTGAATAATTGGTCACTGAAAACTTTATGAATAGCTCTGGAACACTGTCTGATATCACCAGGAAATTGAATATTGAAACATGATGAAAAGCAACAGAATGCTTTTAGATATAGTGCCAGAAGATGAATCCCTCCATTTGGAAGGCACTCAAAATATAAATGGGGAAGAGCTGCCTCCTCAAATAGAGTTGACCACGATAATACAATTGGAGTAAAGCTTTCGGAACCTTCATTTATGGATGGGACACAACACAAAATGAGGAGAAACAGCTGTAGACATCCATTAATAATTGAAACATGGTTTGTATGAAGTATGAATCTAGGAAAATTGGAGATTGTCAAAAAAATGAAATGGAATGCATAAACATCAACATCCTGAGTATTAGTGAGCTGAAGTGGACTGGTATTGGTCAATCTAAATCTGACAACCCACCCAATGGTTCACTATGCCAGGAAAGACAAATTGAAGAGAAATGGCATCACATTCAATACCAAAAAGAACATTTCAAGATCTATCTTGAAGTAAAATGCTGTTTATGAAAATACGCATATGCCTACAAGGAAACCAATTAATACAACTGTTATTCAAATTTACTCACTGACCACTAAAACCAGTGATAATGAAATGAAGGATTGCAATCATTTTCTTCAGTTAAGACGTATTGTTAATTCCTGCCAATTATAATGCAAAGGTTAGAAACAAAGAGAAAGTTTTGTGGAACAAACTCAAAATTATGGGGGGGGGGGGGAAAGCCCTGGATTACTGGTCAGAAAGAGATTGGAGGAACCCAAGACTATGGTCCTTGACCATATGCCCACTTTTCAACTGAGCAGTTTATAGGGGGGCAATAAGACTAATGAGGTATGTTTTTGTTGCTAAGTGCTATTGAGTAGATTCTGACTCATCACTACCCTGTAAAGAGTTTCTGAGGAGCAGCTGGGGGGTTTGAACTGCAGATCTTGTGATTCACACAATCCAGTCCTGATCCTACAACTCCATACCATGACATGATCAATCATTCAAGATCAAAAGGGCAATGTTTACCTGTGGACAAGTTTCAAAGGTATTGAGGAGAGTGGAATGGAAATAGGACCCAGAGGGAGGAAGCTAGGTAACTGGTATTGCATGGAGGAGATTGCAATCATTGAGATGAAACAAAGTATGGGAATTGTTGAATGGAATACTGTGATCCACTCAGTAAACCTTCATTCAATTCACAATGAAAAGTAAAAACAAAAGTTTAAGAAGGAAACATAAGAAGCTGCTAACAAGGCTTGCTTTTAGAGGGAAGATTAGGAAGCCGGGATGAAAGGAAGATGGACAACCTTTGATTTGATTTTATTATTTTTTTTATGTACCTATTTTTCAATCTAAATGTTTTTAATTCAAATAAAATATTTCTGGATACTAGAATTAGATTTCATAAAAGGAATTATCAGGCAAATATGTTATCATTACCTTAACTATGCTTTATTTTTAATTTTACAAAAAAAATTAATTTTGCAAAAAAAAAACTCTCAAATTGAAAAAAAAAGAAAGACAGAAAAGATTGCATTAGAGAGAAACTCAAAGGAAGTGAAGAAGTAAGCACATTTGGGTCTATGAGACAAAGTATTACAGATAGAGAGAGTATAAAGATTTGAGACACAGCATATTTGGCCTGTTACAGAAATATCAAAGAAGCAGACTTAACTTGAGTCAAGAAAGTGAATGGCAGGAGAGAAGATGAGGTCAGAGTGGTAGAGAGGCTGGGGATCTACCTTAGATTTCTAGCCTCTTAAACTGTGAAAGGAATTCTGGTGTGGCACTGTAAGATAATGCACTGGATTGCAAGGTTAGTTTGAGCCACAAGTTCAGGGGCTTAAACCTACCAGCTATTCCTCAGAAACCCTATACAGGGTCACTGTGAGTCAGAACCCACTCAACAGCAATTAACAACAACAAAAACAAATTGTGAGAAGCAAATTTCTGTCTTTAAAACTTCCCATTTGTATATTTCAGTTATAGCAGCTTTAAGAAGCAAAGACAGTTATAATGTCAGAAATTCTTCCCCTCTCTTAGCATATGCATATAATTTTACCATAAAATTTCCAGAAAATCAGAGAGTCAGCTCTATGTAATCCAAGTAAGGTCAACAAAGGAACATTATTTTTCTTTTAAATTAGAAGGAATTTAGTGTTAGAACCACCATGAAAACAAGTCCAAAGTCATGTTGAGTAATATTTGTAAAAAAGAGTAACACTTTTTCTTTAAAAGAAATATGGTAAAATAATCATGATGATATATCAAAATTTCTTTGCTATTGAAGAAGAAGAGAAATTTAAGAAATAAACATTAAATTGTCAGATCTCTGAAAATAATTAAGTAACTCAACAAGAGCCAAAAAGCATGGAAACATGATATATTTTAAATGTAAGGTTATTTTTAGAGATAAGGTTAGAATATATATTTTAATGGATTAAGTATGGAAATTTTTTAAATGAACTTTAATGTAGAATGAATGTCATGCATTATGTGTTAACACTAGGAGCAAGTCCTACTCCTATAGCAACAAAAGAAACAAATATATGGAGAAGTGAGCTATCTTTGTTTCTTGATATGAATATTTGTCCCTAAAGAGTCCAATGCAATTGTCAATTTTGATTTAATTACAAACCCACCCCCACACCAAACCCACTGCCATCTAGTTGATTCCAGCTCACCGCAACCCTGCAGACATTGAGGAACTGCTTTATAAGGTTTCCCTTCACATAGCCAAATGGACTCATTTTTTTCCATACTGAATGGATGGTTGGTTTAAATTGCTGACTTTTTGATTAACACCCCAGTATTTAAGCCACTGATCCACCAGGACTCCTTAGCTATGTTGTTGTTAAGTGCTGTTGAGTGGCTTTAACTCATAGCAACCCTGCATGGATTTCTGAGGAACAGCTAACCTTGTAGTTCAAACCGACCTTGCGGTTTAGTGAATGCAGTCTTGCAGCACCACATCAGGATTCCATAGACAGTAGAATTACCTGTTAGTATGCCTGTCTAATTCACATATTCAGACACACTCACACATGCACACACATATACATGAGGGAATATTAAAAAGTTTTGCTACAAAATCATAGAAACCTTTATTATAAAGAAATATCAAAATGTGATGCTACTGATGCTCTACACATCCTACATGTAGACCTACACACTTCTGAAGGCAGTATTTCATCTCTCTAACCCTTCCCCCCAAAAGGAGTCCTGGTATGGCTCTGTGGATTAATGCACTGTACTGCAAAGTCCATTTGAACTGCAAAGTCAGTGCTTCAAGCTCACCAGTTGCTCCTTAGAAATTCTATACAAGGTCACTGTGTGTCAGAACCAACTTGACAACACTTAACAACAACAACTAAAAAACAATTCTGTGCTCCTTGATTTATAACATGTCAAAACAGTAGTTTTGGCATTCTCTAGCAACTCAAATTGTGTTCCTTTTAAATGTTTTTGAATGTGGGGAGCAGAAAGAAGTCTAAAGGTGTAAAATCAGAGCTAAGGTTGAATGGTGTAAGGTTTCCAAAGGAAATTCTTGTAGGACAGCCTTTGCTACCCTCAAAGAATTAACAAGTGTATTGCTATAATAGAAAAAAAAAAAAAAATTCTGTGATACAACTTTCCTGGTCTTTTTTTCCCCACCAATATATGTTTTTTAAAACTTCTTCATAATAAACCCTTGTGATTATCCTATGTCCTTTGAAAAAAATCTATCAAGATTGTCCCTTGGGAATCCCAAACTTCAGTCACCATATCCTTCTGAACCGATCTGCACTGAATTAAATTGGACCTGCAGATTCCCTTAGAAGTCACTGTTTTCTTACTACCCATTTTTTAAAGTGCACTTAAGAGACTGAGACATAAATATTACTGAGATAATTTGTCTGCAGTAATCCATTGATATCAGAAATATGTGTAAACACATTTTGTTTGAGATAGACCAATACATATGTCTCTATCCTATATTTCTTATAGGATAGACCTGTTAAGTTAGTAGCAATATATTTTGCTTTACCCTCATATATTTATCTCAGAGTTGCTTGTAGTTAATCTTTAGAGAAAGTCTTAGAAATCAGATCAGCACTAACTAGAAACATTTTTTTATATATGGACAATCCTGTAACTCATCCTTCATTTATTTCAAGCAACAAGCATCCATAGGTGATATTCATAATTATTCATTTTAGGACTCATTTTACTTAAATATCACTATGTACTACTGTAATGTAGATGCAGGTATCAATTGAATCAGATAGGAATAAATCTAGTATTATTTTGAATAGCCAAATGCAGTCTCCTTCTTTCCGAAAGGCTGTGAGTGCCCCAATAATTAATGGGGCAATATATGTAATTCATATATTCATTTCACTGTATGAACATATTTCACAAGTTTTTTCTGAGATGTACAATAAAATGCTTTTTAAGAAATCTCTGAAGGCTATAATCATGAAAGGAATATCTACATCCTACATACCTTCTCACCTTTCTCATGACCTAATCTAAGCAGAGCTGTATACAATTTCAACAGGAAACAGGAATGCTGCATGAGTTTGTAGAATGATTTCATTGCCTTGCCTTGGGATATGGGGCATTTTTGCTACTTTTAGCACACTGTGAACTCATTTTTCTGAATTACACTTTTACTAAGCAGCATCACCAGAATCACTCCAGATGCAAATCGTGTTTTGTAGCTGCACCCGGGAATCATTTTCACTTGTAAATATTTGGGAGCATTAGCATACGATAGAAGTGTGACTCATGGGCTGGAATATGAGTTGTTGGTATATGTTAATGTTATTGAAAATCTCCAAATTGACTACACTGGGAGAGTTGAATCCATATTGAGAAAAATGTTTATGTTTATCTTTGCCCTATGATAACTTGCAAGTGAAAAATGAAAAGAAGGATAGGGCGGAATCAGAAGAGAAAATGTTCCTGTGCTCATTATGTAGTCCAGCAATATAAAGTGGTTGTAAATTACTTCAAGAAAGAATGATGGTAGAGGGGATTGCAATCATTGAGATGTAATAAAATGTATGATTTGTGGAATACCAAATTGATGATCTGCTCTGTAAACCTTCACTGAATTCACAATAAAAATATTCAACAGAAAAAGCAATGAGAGGATGATGTAGTGTTGATCTGATCATGAGAAACAATTCTTGTGTTCATGTCATTAAAGAGTATATTGAAACGAACATCTGACTTCCAGTAACATCATGAAGAAGAAAAGAAACTTCTTTTTTAACACATTTGAATTGGCTTCTTTTTCCAACCACAGATGACTGATGTAAGGATAAAGAAATCATCCTCAGCATATCATAATCTCATCATCCTACATGAATTACTCATTATCTGTTTCCATTATTTTCTATAACTTACTTTACCTGATGTGGTTGTTGTTGTTGTTGTTGTTAAGTGCC
>NW_006408706.1:4644848-4658526 GCF_000296735.1 Chrysochloris asiatica
AAGCTCACCAGTCGCTCCTCAGAAGCCCTACACAGGGTCACTTTGTCGAAACCGACTGGAAGGCATAACAACAACTTAATCTCAATATCCTTTAAAGGCTCTAACTTTGAATTACAAAACAAAATAATAACATGAGTAACAGAAAACTAAAGGCTTGCCTGCTGACTAAAATGAAAATAAAGAGAGCGTGAAGAGGAGAAAAGAAAACCCAATACTGTGGTAAGTGGTTTCACTAGCCAGAAGTTTTGGAAAAGGGTGAAGAAATAAATCAACTGTCAGGGAGGGATGAATTGCTCAGAAGGGTGACTGACATACAGAAACACTCAAATACGAAGCAAATTTACAGCCCTGAGAAAATAATTAGTGCTGAAGTTTTCATGCAATGCCTTCAATCTGTTTCTGAAATTTTTAATGTGTTCTCTACCAATGGCCATTTGTCTTTTTAACGTTATAGAGCAATTCTCTATGTTTCCATCTCTGTCCTTTTCACTTTACCCCTCTTCCCCTGAAACACTTGTCACCAACAAACTGAAGCTTGGTTTCCCTTCCCTCCTCAGTAGCTTTATTTGCAACCTATTGTGGTCTTGTAGGATAAACACTAGACTGCAAACCACAAGGTCAGTGGTCAAACCCAACAACTGCTGCTAGGAAACCCTGTACAGGGTCAGTCTGAGTTGCAATCAGCTTGATGGCACTTAACAACAATATTACCCAAATAGTGCAGATTTTAAAGTATATGTGGTTTTTACATGTTTTACAGAGAAAAAGAAAATCAAAAGAAGCAACTTCCCAATGAGCAATCACCTAATAACTATGTATAATAAATGTTTAAGGGGGGAAATGGTAAAGCCAATTTTGATGAAGTACATTTTTGTCAGTTATATTATTTGCATGGAAGTCACAATTGAGGTGTATTTTGATTTTATAGTAACTTCTGTTTATTGAATAAGCATCTACTTCTTCCAAGCTTCTGTAAGAAATCCTGATTTTCATTGTGGTTGTATGTATGGAGGTTTCTTACATCTATAGCTGAATACAATGACTTAAAGATCAATAAGTAGAAGGCATGATCAAAGGTTAAACTTTGACACTCCTTTATTGCCAACACAAGTAAATGATGAACATTAAAATCACACTAAAACTAAAGATCTACAGAGCACACTATGTACTGAACACTTGCTGTATGCCAGGTACTGTGACAAGTGCTTTGAATGGGCTGTCTCATTGAATCCTGGCAATAGTCATGAGAGATATGATATGTTATCTGTATTTTATGGAGGTTAAGGAGTTTACCAAAAGTCAACTATTGCTAAGTATTAGGAGTGTGTCTTGATTAAATGTTTGATTTGTAAACCTTTACTTTCAACCACTGTATCAAATTAGTTTCAATAAAGAAGATGGGGGGATTTTCAATGTCAAAAATTTTGCTAAATTATATAAAAGAATACATTCATAAGGGAAAGTGTTACCTGCTGGAATTAAGTCTCTTGTGTCTTCCTTTTAAAAAGGTTGGTTTTCACTTACTTTGATATTTTGTCAAGTTTAAAACTATTCTCCAGCTATTATGCCATGGATTTATTTATGATCCCACATTGACTTTGTGTTATCATTGGATTTGGGAAAACTGTCCATTTTAATCTTCCCAGTCTGTTCCTGGCTTTGTTGATCATCTTCATTCCAAACAGAAATCTATTAATTACTTCCCTTTGACCTCATATAGTGATCTCTCCCTAGTCAATCCTTGATAATTTAAAATTTTGTCATATAAATTTTCAATAATTCAGTTGCACAAGAAGTCTCTGATATACAAATTGATTTTGTTCCAAAAGGTTTACTTGCAGGTCACATAGAACGTCGGAATATATCCATCCTTGTAAATAATACAGTCCATTCACAATAGCCTTAAAAATCCACAGGAAAGGCTACATTATAGCATCTGTAATATTCCCTTGAGTTCTGAGTCATCAGAAAAGTCAAGCAAGACGAGAAAGACAGATTCAATTTAATACAAATATCTAATACAAGTTCTCTATTTATAATTGAAATATAAATTTAAAATAAGGTACAAGAATATTTTAGTCCCTCATGTCACAAAACTTCACCCAATAAGCACAATAAAATGCTTGAATCAATAGTGTAGACTTCTGTTTCCAATATAACATCCCGAAGGGATGTAGATTACAGCAGAACACTTGTGACAACAAGAATTAGTGAGCAGTATGGCCCCAGTGGAATTCTCACTGTATGCATATTTAAATGCACATATCCCTTATGATATGTTAATGATTGCCAAAGAGCAGTGTGCACTTCCCAGGAGTGTGTCAAACAGTCCATTGGAGTAAAGGAAGAAACGTTTTAGATTTTATACCTATGCAATTAAATCTAAGATAGAAAGGAATTAAGCTTTCTTGATGTCTGATACTCAGTTGAATCTGGCATCCTTACTTGGGCCAGATGATTTCCTGCCATTTCTAATAGATGAGGTATTAAGGGAACTGAGTAAGCTGACAATAGTTTTATTCCGCCTTGTTTAAGTGAACTGTGAGAAATGGAACACCCTAGAAGTGGACAAATGTGGCCTGATTTTGAGACTAGGACCACACCTGAGGTCAATCTGTGGTGATCAACTCCACTAAAAGGGGTCACCTTAGAGCAAGGCCAATCAATAAAATCCTGGAATGATGGAGACTCAGTGAAGTTTCCCTGTAGGGAATGTATGAATATTCTGCTCTAGGAAGAGGAATGCATAAATTTCCTAGGGACATGGAAGTCCCCTCCCCACTCCAACCTCAATTCTTGTGTGAGGTTGGAAATAACAGTATGGTATATAAGAGACTGAAAATGTTTTAGAAAGTGCCAGCATCAGTAACAATGAAAACCCTGGAAACCGTATCAATGTAGAACCAGGAGGAGCATCAGACAGAGGCCAGAAGAAAGCAGAAACTGTCATCTGTAGAACTGTGAAGTGGCAGCCAAGATGAGTGGGTCCTTGAAGTTAAAATTTCACTAGAAGTAGCAGTGACAGTGAGCAGACCTGCAAGCCATGAACAATTTGGGCAGCATCAGAAATTCCTGGCAGAAACCCTACCCAAAACTCAGATAGCCTGAGAAACCTCCCTATTTTAAAAGGTAGTTGGTTAGGTCAGATCCATTAAAATAATCTCCCAATTTTAAAGACCATGATTACAAATGCAAATTTCTTTCACAGCAAACTTGATTAGTGCTTGATTAGATTGAATAACTGGGCAAAGTATTTGAACACAAGGGGATAGGAATCTTATGGGGAAAGTCACCTTAGAATTCTGCCTATCACAGAGGCAAAAAAGTTACCTGAAAACCTCAGTGATTACAGAACTGTGATTTTTGTTGGCTGTAGAGGAGAAATGCATTATGTGGAATAAATATTAAAGTATGTATAAAGTATCAATGTCTTATGTATTACTCTCCAAACACTGCTGACCCATTAATAGACTATCTAAAGATGTTGTTGTTATTAAATGCCATTGAGTGGTTTCGATTCATAGTGACCTTGCATAGGGTTTCCAAGGAGCAGCTGGTAGGTTTGACCCACCAACCTACTGGTTAAGCAGTCTGGTGCTAATCCTATAGTGCTAGATAATAAAAATTAGATTTAGCTTTCTTTGATTTTTTTTTTTTTTTTTTTTTGCCAACTTTGTGTGTTTCGGGGGGAAAAAGGTACATTTGAATGAAGGGAGACATCAGTTCACATAGAGATAACTGATTACTCCAACTAACGAACTTCTAACAAATACAGAAAGTCTAGGGAACAAAGACATTATAATAGTCATTTGATTGCTTAGTCTTTGGTTAAGGTCACAAGGAATATAGGGTAGGGGTTAGGAACGGACTTCTATTGGATAGTTGGTTTACAATGATTGATTTCAGGAACTAATTACAGAAGTATTCTATCACAGTTCTGTTTATTTCAGGTAAAATGATAAAATATCATTGGTTGATGTTTTAAACAAATTTAACCATATGTCTAAGGAATTTGCAAAGGCAATCTGGGTACCAGGACATCATTTCATGACACGGATTGTTAAACAACAACAACAAAAATATTTAAGTGGTCTGAGCAACTTTAGAAAAGATTGGTTCTGACAGTCTTTCTTTATTAAATCTTTGTCGTGAAGAAAAAAAACAAAAAATGTTGGGTCCTCTTTATACAAAAGACAGCTGTGTCAAGATTTCTTTTCTTACAATGCATTTGCTTCACATCCTGGCTTGACCATAGTAAGAAGCAAGTTCTTAGATTTTATGACTTCTAGAAGTTAACAGATGAGCACTATGTCTATGTAATCACTAAGTCAGTAGTTCAAACCTACCGGCGGCTACACAGAAGAAAGATGAAGTTTTTTGCTCCTGTAAAGATTTACAGCCTTAGAAACCATATAAAGAAAGGGTCGTTATGAATCTGAACCCACTCTTTGACACTTAATGACAACAACAACATCAACAACAAGCAGTTAGCAAGGTAGACAGTTCAAGCTCATCAGTCACTCCTCGGAAACCCTGTAAGGGTCATTATGAGTCGGAGCTGACTCAACGACACTTAACAGCAACAACATTGCTCCCTCAGGTAGAAGACATAATAAACTAATGACAGATTATTTCATTTCCATCAAATTAATTTTAGTTTAATTTAGTAGTTAGGTCCTTCAATTCTGAACGTAATTTAAACGTATTCTACCTTATTTTACTGATGGTTTTAACCTTCAGAGATTCTAAAATATAAAAAGATTTTTTTGCTCTCTTTCTTCTTTTCTTTTTACCCAGTGATGATCTACTTGGTAATAAATATCTCAGATATCATCATGAAGTAAAATAGAACATGTTAGGTAGTTTAAGAGAGAAGTAACTTTAAGTAGGGTTTCTGCCACAGATATACATGAGTAGTTTTCCTAAGCTATGTTTTTGAGCCACAGTTTGAACTGCAAGTTTCATGACTCAAATCCATCAGCTGCTCCTTGAAAACCCTAGACAAGGTTGTGAGTCAAAAACAATTTGATGGCACTAAATAACTGGTAGCGTAGTGGTTACGAATCGGGCTGCGAACCGGAAGGTCAGCAGTTCGAAACTACCAGCTGCTCCGCGCGAGAAAGATGAGGCGATCTGCTCCCGTAAAGATTTACAGCCTCGGAAACCCTATTCAGGGTCGCTATGGGTCGAAACCGACTCGACGGCACTTAACAACAACAACAACAAATAACAAGTAATCATAACATCACCAGTTATAATTTGTTTGAATAAACAAAACATATTAACCAAATGTTAAATCTTAACTGAAAAAAATTCAAGGTGAGTCCAGTATGACATTTATTCTTATGTTCTAAGTTTGTGATAATTAAGTTATGACATTTGTTTTCAAAACAATTCAAGGAACATAATCTTACTAATGTAGAATCACACATGAGACAGAAGAGTAGGTCATAAAACAACAGTGTGTAGACACCAGAAAATTTAATTGGTGCATCCCTGCCTCTGAGGCAGGACTGCAATTCAAGTCAGTGAAGAGTAGATGGCATTGTTTTCAAATTGTGTCAGAAATGCCAGATTATTAAATACTCAAGGCACAACTAATCCTCATTAAACCTGTGGTGCCGTCATCATTTTCAACAACAGCTCCCAAGAAGTCTGAAAATTCTTGGTGGTTTTTGATTCACTCTGGGACTCAAAAAAACTCTCATCAATCCTATGGTGGAATACCCTGGCATTCAAACTCAAACCTCTATACCTGTTGTCCATTATTTTAATATGATGCCGCAGACCTATTAGTAGATTTCCCGTATTCAAATACAAAGAGGATTTCTTGACTGCTTATGCTAGGTAAAACTTTCTATTTAAATCACATCTTTATCCAAATGAAAGCAATTCCTATTCTTGATTACATTTAAAAAAATTACCTGTCATTGTTATTGCTTGATGCCATCAAGTAGATTCCAATTCCTAGCAATGTACCACAGAACAAAACAACGTCCAGTTCTGTATCATCCTCACAGTGGCTGTGTTTTAGCCCAGTTTTCTGCCATTGTTTCAAACCATCTTGTTGGAAAAAGACTTCTCTTTTTTTATTGACCCTCCACTTTTCCCTCTTGACAACATATCCAAATTACAAGAGACCAGATCTTTCCATCATTGCTTCTAAAGAGACTTCCAACTGTATTTCTTCCAAGACGAATTTTACTGTTTTTCTCCAACACCATAATTCAAATGCACTGAATCTACTACAATCCTTCTTATTTACTGTCCAACTTTCACAAGCATACAAAGCAATTGAAAATACCCTGACTTGGATTAGGCACACCTTAGTCTTCAAAGTGATACCTTTGATCTTTAACACTTAAAGGTAATCTTTTGCAGCAGAGTTGCCTAATACAATATGTTATTTGATCTTTCAACTGTTGCTTCCGTGAACATTGATTTTAGGTATAAGCAAAATGAAATCCTTGACAATGTCATTCTTTTCTTTATTTATCATGATGTTATTTATTGGTCCAATTTCCTAGAAAGTAAAAGGACATAATATCAACAAAGATCATGTTTGTTCTGATGGCCACAGGTTGAGAAGTTGTGAGATATTTAAATTTAATGTATACTGGGAATTAACCCAATAGGCCTGAACTCACTGCAATAATACTAATTCACTAATACATTTGGTGCTCCCAGGAGCAAATAGAGTTCTCTGTGTTCTCCCAGTATTAGGGATGGAAAGGGGATGTACTTTGGTTTAACTGTGTGTTATCTCCCAAAATGTATGCTTTCGTTCCTTAAGGCTGTGACAACAACAAACAATGTATCAACATATAAGAAGAATAAGCAACTGGATTTCTATTTCTCAGGGACTTGAACATTGAATTTGCATTTTATTTGAAGTCTAAGAAAGATGATTTAAAAATATGCTTGTGTCACTAACTTGTATTCTATTTTAACTAGCTAAAAATTCATATTTGCCATTCCAAGTGGCTGTAATAATGTTTTATGGCTAAATATATTAATGAAAAGTATGTGAAGAAAAGAAAAGGGTGAGATAAGGGGTGGAGGGAAGCATACTATAAATCAACTCTGTCCAATCGAGCTTCCAGACATGATGGAAAAGTTCTATATCTTCACTGTCCAATATGGAAGCAACAAGTCATATCAAGTGATTACTGAGCACTTGAAATAAGATTAATGAGATAGAGGAACACATTTTTTACTTTATTTCAATACAATTAATTTAAATTTACATTTAAATAGTCACATAAGACTAGTGATTACTGTATTAGACAACACAGACATAGACACAAAAACAGAAACACTTCAATTTGAAGCTCGGATCAGAGAATGCATACTCAGAGATATCAAATATTTGATGTATTAATTTCATATTCTTACTCTATTTCTTGATTCCCAATAATTCACTAGCTCTTATATTGCAACATCAGCACAACCTTTCCATCCCTTTTCATCATTGACCCATAGTATTCTGGCTGTACTTCCCTAGTGGATTGAAAAGGCTCCCAGAGAGAAATAATAAGATCTGAAAATGTACCTCTAGTGTACTCTAACCTACTTGAAACATTCAAATATTCATTACAACTTTTTGCAAGGGAAGAACATGGCAAATGCCTTTAAGAGATAAGGATAGTTCAGATCAGCCAAGTCTCCATCTAAATGTACACATTATAAAAATAGGAAAATGACGTACAGCACAGACAGCATATATGTGCACATGTGTATACATGTGAGTCTGTGTATGGTTAATATCTCTGTGGCTCCAAGTCTTTCCAGATCACACCGACTTTTTGACTCTTATCTGGTTTTGGAATGCTTACATGGCTATGTCCACTCATTTGCCAGTTAGTCATATTGTGGTGTCTTTCATGTTGCTGTAATGCTGGAAGCTATGCCACCAGTATTTAAATACCACAAGGGTCATCCATGGTACACAGATTTCAGTGAAGCTTCCAGACTAAAACAGACTAAGAAGGAGAGGCAAACTACGTCTGAGTGTTTAGTCACTGAAAACCTTATGAATAACAACGAAACATTGTCTGACATAGTTCCATAATATGAAAACATTGTGATTAATAGCAGAACATCATCAGATATAGTGTCAGATGATGAAACTCTGAGGTTGGAAGGCACTCAAAATTCCTACTTTTTAATCAAAATTGTCTGTGATGATGCAGATGGAGTAAAGCTTTTGAGACCTTCATTTACTGAAGGAGCACAGCACTAAATGAGAGGAAGCAGCTTCAAACATCCTTTAATAAGAGAAACATGAAATTTAGGACATATAAATCTAGGAAAATTGGAAGTTGTCAAAATTAAATGGCATGCATCTGTATCAAATTTGTAGGCATTAGTGACCTGAAATGAACTGCAGTTGATCATTTTTAATCTAACAATAATATAGTTTACTATGGCAGGAACAACAAATTCACAAGGACTGGCATAGTTAAAAAGAACATTTTAGGATCTATCTTGAGGTACCATCCAGTGTGTGACAAAATAATATCTATATGCCTACTAGGAAGATGCTTAATACCACTACTACTAAAATTTACACACCAACCATTAAAGCCAGTGATGAGGGAGTTGAAGAATTCCACCAACTTCAGGGTCCTGGTATGGTGCTATAGGATAACAATTGGACTTCCATCCCTGATGTTGGTAGTTCAAACCCTCCAGTCACTCTTCAGGAACTCTATACGCAGTCTATGTGAGTAGAAAATCACTCAATGGTAGTTAACAACAACAACAACAACTTTCTTCAGTATGAAATTGATCATACATGCAATCAAAATGTAATGATAGTTACTGATGATTGGAATATGAAGGTTGCAAACAAAGAAGAAGGATCAGTAATTAGAAAATATGGTCTTGGTGATAGAAATGATGCTGGGTACCTCATGACAGAATTTTGCAAGACCAATGACTTCTTCATTGCAAATACCTTTTTGAAACAACATGAAAGTCTACTGCACACATGGGCCTCACCAGATGGAATACCCAGGAATCAAATTGGCTACATCTGTAGGAAGAGACTCTAGAGAAGTCCAATATATCAGCCAAAACAAGGTCAGGGGCAGAATATAGAACACGATATCAATTGTTCAAATGCAAGCTCAGGCTGAAGCAGAAAGAACATTTTTTTTTTTTTTTTAAATCCAAGAGAGCCAAAATAGGACCTTGAGTATATCCCACCTGAATTTAGAGTTCATCTTCAGAACAGATTTGATGCATTAGATAGTAATGACAGAAGACTAGAAGAATTTGGGGATAACATAAGAAACATTATGCAGGAGGAAAGCAAAACGTCTTTTAAAAGACAGCAATGAAAGAAAAGAATAAATTAGATGTCAGAAGAGACTCTGAATTTTTCTCTTGAGTGTAGATAAGCTAAAGCAAATGGAAGAAATGATGAAGCAAATAGCTCAACAGAAATTTTCAAAGGGCAGCTAGAGAAGATAAAGTATTAAAATGAAATGTACAGAAACTTGTAGTCGGAAAACCAAAAGGGAAAAACATTCTAAGCATTTCTCAAACCAAAAGGACTGAAGAAAAAGTTCAAGCCTCACTTTGAAATATTGAAGGATTTAATGAGTAAAATATTAAATGATGTAAATAGAATTAAAGGAAGATGGAAAGTATATACAGAGTCAGTGTACCAAAAATAAATGGTCAATGTTCAACTATTTCTAGATGTAGCATATGGTGAGTTATCTGTATTTCTAAAGGAAAACGTTGAAAGTGCACTGAAGGCATTGACAAAATACAAGGCTTCTGGAATTGACAGATTATAAATTGAAAATTTTCAACAAACTAATACAACCAACATCAAAGGTGCTCACTCATCTAAGTCAAGAAAATTGGAAGGCAGCTACCTGGACAACAGATTGAAAGAGACCAATATTTGTGCAAATTCCAAAGAAAAGTGACCCAATGGAATGAGGAAATCATCAAACAATATCATTAATATCACATGCAAGTAAAATTTTGCTAAAGATAATTCTAATAGGTTTGCAACAGTACATCAACAGAGAACTGCCAAAAATTCAAGCCAGAATCAGAAAAGGATGTGGAACTAGTAATATCATTGCTGACATCAGATAGGTCTTGGCTAAAAGCAAAGAATACCAGAAAGATGTTTACCTGTGCTTTATTGACTATACAAACGCTTTCAACTGTGTGGATCAATACAAACTATGGATAACATTGCAAAGAATGGGCATTCAAGAACACTTAATTATGCTCAAGAGTAACTTGTACATAGACCAAGAGGCAGTCATTCGAACAGAACAAGGGGATACTGAATGATTTAAAATCAGCAAAAGTGTGTGTCAGTGTTATATCCTTCCACCATACTTATTCAACCTGTATGCTATACAAATAATTTGAGAACTTGGATTATATGAAGAGGAACATGGTATCAGCATTGGAGGATGACTCATGAACAACCTAATATATGCAGTTGATACAACCTTGCCTAATGGAAATGAAGAGAGCTTAAAATACTTACTGATGACCAAAGATTACAGCCTTCAGTGTAGACTGAAACTCAATGTAAAGAAAACAAAAATCCTCACAGCTGGACCAATAGATAACTTCCTTATAAGTCACAAAGAATGAAGCTGTTGAGGACTTCATTTTGCTTGGGTCCACAATCAACACTCATGGAAGCAGCTGCCAAGAAAAAAACAAAAAAACAAAAAAAACCACATTGCATTAAGCAAATCTGCTGCACAAGACCAGATCTCTTTAAAGTGCTAAAGAGCAAAGATATCAGTTTGAAGAATAAGATGCTCTTGACCCAAACAATGGTATTTTCAACAGCCACATATGCAATAGAATGTTAGACAATGAATAAATAAAACCAGAGAAGACTTGATGCATTTGAATTACAGTGTTAGAGAAGAATATTAAAAGTATCATGAACTGCCAAAAGAACAACCAGATCTGTGTTGGAAGAAGTGAGGATGGCAAAACTTCATGTTTCATACTTTGAACATGTTTTCAGGAGTGTCCAGTCCCTGGAGAATGACATCATGTTGGGTAAAATGGAGGGTGACAGAAAAAGAAGAACAGCAGTAATGAGCTCAAATGTAATAACAAATGTGAGAATGGTACAGGACTTTTCAGTGTTTCATTCTGTTGTGCATAGGATATTTATGAGTCAAAAGCAACTCAATGACACTTAAGAACAACAACATAGCTAGGTAGGCACTTAAAGGGACAAGTAACAATTAAAGAATTTGAACTTTACTGTAATTTTTTTGAAATTATACTGAACAAATCTCCAAGTCACTATGTAAGTGGAAGTCATAAAATAGTGCCATAAAAAATCTCATTTATTTGAAATCAAATTGTAACTTGTCACCTTAATTTGTTCTCCTTAGCAGTATGCTGTTGTTGTTTTTGCTAAATGCCATCAAGTCTGTTTTGATTCTTTACCGTTTCTGAGGAACAGCAAGTGGGTTTGAACCACTGACCTTGTGGGTCAAACTGATCTTGCATTTCAGTACTTTATCCTATAGTACCACACCAGGACTTCTAGTGGTGGTGGTGGTTTTGTGCCATGCAGTCAGTTCTGACTCATAGTCACCCAGTACAGGATTTCTGAGGCTGTAAATCTTTCTCCCACAGAATAGCTGGTAGTTTTGAGCAGCTGACCTTGAAGTTAGCAGCCTGACTCATAATCACTATGCTAGCAAAGGTCCTCAGGACTCCTAGTAGTAAATCCCAATAAGAGGGATCTAAAAGAGAAGAAAAACAGACTTTACAGCCTGAGACCAACCTTGAAGTTAGGGATGAATGTTTGAAAGGGTCACTCTTTCTGACAGGATGAACTAAGAAACACACTTAGAAGGGGAAAAAAAAAAAAAAAGTTTAGTATCTAGGGTTAATCCATGCAGGGAATTTTGGAGACTTTCACTCATTTTCTTTACCATTAGAATCCAATTATGTTTCTTTTCCATAATCAATACTCCAGATTAAATTCCTTCAACAAGTTACAGAAAATTATGGGAGAGGGCAGTAAAGAGAAGTGGGAATTTACCTACATGGCATTTGTAATACTGGTGGTGTAGTGGTAACTAATCTGGCTGTGAACTGCAAGGTCACCAGTTTGAAACCACCATCTGTTCTGTGTGAGAAAGATAGGTTTTCTGCTCCCATAAAGAACTACAGCCTCAGAAACCCTGTGCAGGGTCACTATGAGTTGGAACCGACTCCATGGCACATAACCACCACCACCAATGGGAGGAAAGCCATACTGATTATCTTGAGGATAATCACAGTAACATAAATGGAGTTGCCAGGCAGTGCTGTGAGCGATAGGGAGAAAAAAACAATGTGGAGAAGTGACTTCATCTTATTTTGACTCAGGGAAAATGTAAAAGACCTATAATACTGCTGGTTGGGGGTGGTTATGTGCCATGGAGTCGGTTCTGACTCATAGCCACTCTGTACAGGGTTTCTGAGGCTGTAAATCTTTAAGGGAGCACAAAACCTCATCTTTCTCCCATGGAACAACTGGTAGTTTCGAACTGCTGACCTTGAGATTCACAGCCCGATTCGTAAGCACTACGCTACCAGAGCTCCTTATTATATTGCTAGGATGATTCATTAACAACCTGAGATATGCAGATACAACCTTGCTTGCTGAAAGCAAAGAGGATTTCAAATAAAGATAAAGATAAAAGACCACAGCATTCATCATGGGCTGCATCTCTAGATAAAGAAAAAAAAAATTGTAACCACTGGACTAAAATCATGGTAAATAAATAAAAAATAAATGGTAAATAAATTAATTAATTAAATCATGGTAAATGGAGAAAAGATTAAAGTTGCCAAATACTTTGTTTTGCTTAGATCCACTATCAACACTCATGGAAGCAGTAGTCAAAAGATCAAATCACCTGTTGCATTGGTCAAGTCAGCTGCACAAGACCTCTTTAAAGTGTTCAAGAGGACACTTTGAGGATTAAAGTGCACCTGACTCAAACCATGGTATTTTTTTTTCTTTAAGTTTTTATTGTGAATTGAGTGAAAGTTTACAGGGCAGATCATCAGTTTTACATTCAACAAATCATACAGCTTGTTTCATCACAATGTTTACTTTCCCCTCCATGTACCATCAGTTAACAGTATTTCTCTCTATTCACCTTAGCTCTTTGAAAAAAACATAAACAAAACACAACACTCAGGCATATATAATAATTTATATCACCAAAGGGCACGTTCTACAAATCTGCCTAATGGCCACCATCTCTTAGTCCTTCTCTTCCCATGAATGAATCTAAAGTCCTCAGCCACTCCCCCTCTCCATGTCCCCATCTCTGCCTCCATCTCTGGTGTTGCTACTTCTCTGGATAAGGTCTCACATTCCACTTGTGCTATTTTCCCTTGATGGTCCTACGATCCTTTATTTCTGGACTATAAGATTAGCTGTTCCCCCATTTTTGTTACAAAACTTCTACTTTTACAATTATGAAAGTCGCAATTACTCATGATAGCAATTACTCACTATTGAATCGTAAGAATCATCTCCATCTATTTTAACCAGACCTATCTAGGACATGGGAACACTGAATGGTTTAAAATTAAAACAGGTGTGCAACAACGGTATATTCTTTCACCATACTTATTCAACCTGTATGCTGAGCAAATAATC
>NW_006408706.1:4659559-4665635 GCF_000296735.1 Chrysochloris asiatica
CATCAAACAATCAAAGGATACACCTCACATGCCTGCTCCCCAGCTGCCAGCACACAGTCTGTGTCTCTCCCTGAGTCCAGAGTCCCCAGCCACTCCTTCTGTCCACGTCATTGTCTCTAAAGTCATGGTATTATCAATAGGCTCATATGTATGTAAAATATGAATAAGTAAGACCATAGAAGAACTGGTTCATTTGAATTATGATGTTGGAGAAGAATATTAAAAGTACATAGATTGCCAGAGAAACTAACAAATCTGTGTTAGGAGAATACAGCCAGAATGTTCCTTAAGCTAGGATGGTGACACTTTCTCTAATACATCAAAAATATTATCTGGAGGGACTAGTCCTTGGAAAAGGACATCATGCTTGGAAAGTGGAGGGTCAGTTAAAAAAGAAGACTTCCAACAAGGTGGATGAAACAGTGGCAGCAGCAATGGGCTTCAGCATTGCAATGACTATGAGAATGTTGATGCTACCTAACAACACCAACAACAAGCTAACTTGAAGTAATCCAAATTATATTTTTTTAGGTAGGTTCCAAGAGAATCATTGAATTATTTTATTTCTGACCATGATTTACTGGACAGGACATGACTTTAAACTGTCCAACATAACTTAGACAACCCTTTCAACTATGATTCTGGAAGAATGAACCCACATGAGTTCATACTAATTCATACAGGGGTCAATGGGAAAATATTTTTATTTGTATATGTTGTTATTTTTATGTGCCGCTGAGTAGGTTTCCACTCATAGTGACCCTGTATAGAGTTTCCTAGGAGTTTGAACTGCTAGTGAATTTAAACTGCTGACCTTGTAGTTCAAATTGACATTGTGTTCCAGTGCTTATCCTACAGGACCACACCAGGCTTATAATTGGAAGTCAATGTGTAGTTAAGAAACAGAAGAGCTCTGAGAGGAAGCTCTTAGTTTCCCAGTATACAGCTATAACCGAAATACCACATGTTGGTGGCTTTAAAGAACAGAAATTTATTTTCTCAGAGTTAAAAGGCCTAGAAGTCCAAATTCTGGGCACAAGCTATTGGGGAAGGTTCTCTTTCTTTTAGCTTCTGTACCCTGGTATTGCTCTGTTCCTTAGTCATATTACATAGCATCTATCTTCTTCCCAGTTTTTGCCTGCTTTTCTAACTATCTGTACTGCTCCTTAAAAGTCACAAATGATTAGATTTAGGAGCTCTGGTAGCATAATGGTTACGAATCGGGCTGTGAACCTTAAGGCCAGCAGTTCAAAACCACCAGCCACTTGGCGGGAGAAAGATGAGATGTTCTGCTCCCATAAAGATTTACAGCCTTGGAAACCCTGTACAGGGTCGCTATGGGTCGGAATCGACTCGACGGCACTTAACAACAACAACATGCTCTGATAAGGAGTCCTGGTATGGCGCTGTGGGTTAATGCCCCAGACTGCAAAGCCGTTTGAACTGCAAGGTCGGTGGTTCAAGCTCACCAATCGCTCCTTGGAAATCCTATACAGGGTCACTATGGGTCGGAACCGACTCGATGGCACTTAACAACAACAACATGCTCTGATATAACCTCATTAACATAACAAAGAAAATTCTATTTCAAAACAGGACTGCATCTACAAGTAGATGGTGGTGATTATTTGCTGTGGAATTGGAACCAACCCATAGCGACCCTGTACAGTGTTTCTGAGGCTGTAAATCTTTATGGGAGCAGAAAGCCTCATCTTTCTCCCAAGGAACAGCTGGTAGTTTCGAACTGCTGACCTTAAGGTTCGCAGCCCGATTCGTAACGACTACGCTACCAGAGCTCCTTAGAGTGGGGTTAAAACAACACATATTTTTAAAGGACACTATCTAATGCATAGTAGATGTCAAAACTAGACTATATAGTCTTTTTTGTTCTTGTCTTTTCAAGGAAGATGATTTTATGGCTTTAATGTTTGGTTTGTGTTGAGCGGTTCATATTTGAAGATTTCATTTACTTTTAAGTGTGGTTATTGAAAGAACCAATTTAGCTGCCTTCTGTTGTCAATGACAGATGTCAAATCATAGCATGTCTAATTATTCTCAGCAATTTCCTAATTAGCAATAGGGAAGACTGTGCCTGAGGTGACAACTTTCACTTTGGCTCTTGAATTCTAGCTGTTGTTATTAAGTGCCATCAAGTCAGTTCTGACCACAGTGACCCTGCATAGGGTTTCTGAGGACCAACTGGTGAGCTTGAACCCCTGATTACTTCTTCATTAAACAAAAGAAAATTGATCATACATATTAGAATGACTAAATACGACTTCTTCTTTTCCATAGATTCTTTAGGCTTCTAGAGTTAGGCAAAATGGACATTTCCTCTTGTAAATGACTTCTTAGACTTGTTAATTGATTAGTAAATGAGTAAATTGATCTTGAGTAAGGAAGACATGAGATACGAATTAAAAGTAGTTAGTAAGAAGTTTATTCAGATAGAATGAATGGATGCAGGTGGTTTAAAATCAGGAAAAGTGTGTACCAGGGTTGTATCCTTTCACTAAACTCTTTAAGTTGATATGCTGAGCAAATACTTTCTGAAGTTGGCCTAGATGAAGAAGAACATGACATCAAGATTGAAGGAAGATTCATTAACAACCTGTGGTACACAGATGACACAACCTTGCTTGTAGAAGGGACATAGGATGTGAAGCACTTACTTATGGAAACCAAAAGCTACAATCTTCAGTACGAATTACTAATCAATGGAAAGAAAACAAATGTCCTCACAACCGGATCAATAAACAACATCATCATAAATGGAGTGTATCCTTCGGTTGTACCTAGACTTGCTATGAATTAAAACTGACTGGTGTGGCACAGTGGGTTCATGCACTGGACTCCAAAGGTGATTTGAACAATAAACTCAGCAGTTCAAGCTCACCAGATGCTCCTCAAAAACCATATACAGGGTCACTGTGGATCAGAACTGACTTGATGACACTTAACAACAACAACAGATAGTAGAGTCCTGGCATGGCACAATAGAATCAGCACTGGATCGCAAAGTCAGTTTAAACTGCAAAGATAGAGGTTCAAAACCCACCAGGCACTCCTCGGAAATCCTAGACAGTGTTGCCATGAGTCAGAACAGACTTAACAGCAACACTAACAACAGCCATTACCAAATTACAATAGCAATTTAATAAAGGGAAATTATTCAGAATGTAATTTGTTGTTGTTATTGTTAAGTGCCATTGAGTTGATTTCAACTCCAAGTGACCCTATGTAGGGTTTCCAAGGAGCATCTGGTAGGTTTGAACTGTTGACCTTGTGGTTAGCAACTCAGTGGTTAACCTACAGCAACTCAGTGCTTAACCTACACTAGAATGTAGCTGGATATCATGAATTCTTAATTTTGCTGAACTCAATGTATAAAGACATCTCTTATTTACCAATGATAACTTGCAAAATAAATTTTATTTATTATTAACACTACCATACATCTGTCGGAGTCCTGGTGTGATGCTGAGGGTTAATGCACCAGACTGCAAAGCCATTTGAACCGCAAGGTCAGACGTTCAAGCTCACCAGCCACTCCTTGGAAACCCTATGCAGGGTTGCTATGGGTCGGAACCAACTTGACAACACTTACAACAACAACAGCATGTATCTGTCAGGTTTTTGTACTGTGTTGGCCCGTGAGTTTCTGTGATGCTGGAGTCTATGCCGTTGGTATTTTAAACACCAGCAGGGTCATCCACGGTAGATAAATTCAGTGGAGTTTTCAGTCTAAGACAAACTAAGAAGAAGGAGGGGCAGACAACTTCTGAATGTTTAGCCATGGTATCACTTTTAAATGGCAGTGAGACATTATCAAATAGTGCTGAAAGATGAGCCCATCAGGTTACTGAAAATACTCAAAAATAACTGGGGAAGAGCTGCCTCAGTAGAATTGATCATAATGACATGAATAGAGGAAAGCTTTCAGCACCTTCATTTCTTGGTGAGGCAGAATTCAAAATGGAAAGAAACAGTTGTAAACATCCAATAATAATCTGACCATGGAATGTACAAAGTATGAACCTAGGAAAATTAGAAGTTGTCAAAAGTGAAAATAAATGCATAACGATTGATATCCTAAGTATAAGTAAGCTGAATTGGACTGTTGTTGGCCATTTTGAATTGACAATCATATGCTTCATTATACCGGAACTTCACATTGAATAGGAATGGTGTCCCATTCAATATCAAAAAGAATATTTCAAGATAGGATAATATCCATGCACCTGGTGTGGTGCTGCAGGATAATGCACTGGACCTAAAGGCTGGTTTGCTCTGAAATGTTGGTTTGACTCACAAGACTGGTGGTTCCAACTCACCAGCCACTCCTTGGAAATCCTACACAGGGTCACTCGAGTCAAAACCGACTCAACAGCACTTAAAAACAACAACAAAATAAAGACTAGTTAATACAACTATTATTCAAATTATGCACCAACCACTAAAGGCAGTTATGATGAAATTGTATAAGTATAACAACTTCTTTAGTCTGAATTGATCAAACATGCAATTAAAATGCATTGATAGTTACTAGTGATTGGAACAAAAAAGTTGGAAACAAAAAGGAAGGATAAGTACTTGGAAAATATGACTTTGGTGATAGAAATGATGCTCAAGGTCATGATGGAATTTTGTAAGATCAATAACTTCTGCATTGTAAATACATTTTTTAAATTACATAAAGGGGTGACTATACACATGGACCTCACCTGATGGTAGTTAAAATAACTACACCTGTGGGAAGAAATGATGGAGAAGATCAATATTATCAGCTAAAATAAGGCAAGGAGTAGACTGTGGATCATCAATTGCTCATATGTAAGCTCTGACTGAAGCTGAAGAAAATTAAAACAAATACACAACAACCAAAATATGACTTTAAATATATTCCACCTGGATTTAGAGACCATCACAAGAACAGATTTGATGCATTACAAACTAATGACCAAAAACCAAAAGATCTGTAGGATGACATCAAGAACATCATATAAGAAGAAGGCAAAGAGTCATTAAAAAGACAGGAAAGAAAGAAAAGTCCAAAAAGAATGTCAGAAGAGACTCTGAAATATGCTTTTGAGTGTACAGAGGCTAAATTGAATGGAAGGAATTAGAAAGTGAAAGAATTGAACAGAAAAATTTAAAGGGCAGCTCCAAATTTCAAAGTCAAGAATTACAAAGAAATTTGCAAAGACCTGGAGTTCAAGCTGAAAGGACTAAAGAAAAAATTAAACCTGGCATTGAAATATTGAAGGATTCTAAGACAAAAATATTGAATGATGCAGAAAGCATCAAAAAAAGATGAAAGGAATACATAGCATTACGGCACCAAAAAGACATAGTTCAACAAATAGCATATGGTTGCTAACCAGTGGTACTGAATGAAGGAAGAAGTCCAAGCTGTTCTGAAGGTATTGGTGAAAAACAAGGCACCAAGAATTGAAGGAATACAAATTGAAATCTTTCAATAAATTGATGGAACACTGGGAATGCTCACTCACCTATGCAAGAACTTCAGAAAAACGTTAACTGGAAAACCAATTGGAAGAGATTCAAATTTGTGTACCTTACAAATAGCGGTGAGCCAGTGGAATGCAGAAATCATCAAACTGTATCATTAATATCATATGCAAGTAAAATTTTGCTGAAGATTATTAAAAAATGGTTGCAACAAATACATCACAAGCAACTGCCAGAAATTTAAGGTGGATTCAGAATAGAATGTGAAACTAGTAATATCATTGCTGAAATCAAATGGATCTTGACTGAAAGCAGAGACTACCAGAAAGATGTTTACCTGTGCTTTATTGACTACACAAAGGCTTTCGATTGAGTGGATCATGACAAGCTATGGACAACATTACAAAGAATGGTTATTCCAGAACACTTAACTGTGCTCATGATGAACTTGTACATAGACAAAGAGGCAGTCCCTAGAACAGAACAAGGGGATACTGAATGGTTTAAAATCAGGAAAGGTATGTGACAGGGTTGTATTCCTTCACCATATTGATTTAATCTGTATTCTGAGTAAATAATCCAAGAAATTGGGTTATATGAAAAA
>NW_006408706.1:4666490-4675713 GCF_000296735.1 Chrysochloris asiatica
CTCAGAAGTCCTATATAGGGTTGTTAGGAGGCAACCAATTTCATGGCATGAAACCACCACCACCAAAATTAATTGGATTGAATATTAGGAAAAGGTGACTCCAAAATTAGTCACCCCATGAATTGTCTGGTTTGCTTTGGCATTTGGCTTACGTAGTTGGTATAATGTGGCTCTTCCTTTAAGAAGAACGTTGAAGAGTCCCATGGACCTAAGTACTGATAGATTATCTTTCAATCCAGGTATAGAAATAACTGCGCTGTCTACTAGAACCTCCTAGTATCCTTTGATGGGTATGTGTTTCAAAAGGAAATGGGGGAAATGACAGGAGAATGGGATACTATATTTTAGATCTCTGGAGTCTGTTTCAAATATTTTTAGCATAAAAGTAATGATCATTTATTTTTCTTTAAAAATATATCTATGTTATTTTAAATATTCCATATTTTGGGAGATAAAGTTTTTTACTTAAAAAGAATAAATGATAATTCACAAGAATATCATGGTTATATTCTTGAATATGGAGTCCTGGTGTGGCACCGTGGATTAATGCACTGGACTGCAAAGTCAGTTTGAACCACAAGGTTGGCAGCTCAAGCTTACTATCAGCTCCTCGGAAACCCTGTATAGGGTCTCTACATGTTGGAACTGACTCAACAGCACTTAACAACAACAAACAATTCTTGAATATATTTCCAAGCCTGCAATATTATTCTGCTATATCATTTTGATAAACGCATATAGTATTCTGTCATTTGAATAGAAAACAATTTATTTCACTGGTTTTTTTATTTGTCAAGTTTTCTCTCATATTTCATTTTCAGGTATAAATTTTTTTTTTAGAGTCTTTAGAGATCAATCTTTGGGAAAGCCTATAATTATTTCCTTACTATAAATTCTGAATGATATAATAACTATGTTAAAGAGCATACATTTGATTTTTTTTTTCAATTTTAAAGATATATTCACATTTCATTTCATCGAGCAGTGTTTGTGAAAGTATCTTCTTACATTACTTTTTTACTAATAATGAATATTTCTCTTCTTAATCCTGGCAGAGTCAAATAATAATGACTTATAGTATAATTTGCATCTTTATTGCTAACAACTTGCACATTTGTTTCATATGTAATGTATATTTATGTGTCTTTGTTTATGAATTGCCACTTAATGTGTATTGTTCTTTGGAGTCTTACTCTGTTCCTTTCTGCGCAGAAATCATCTTTATATGGTAACCTGTCCAAACTATAAACTAGCTTTTATTTTCTCAGTTTAGAGATTACTTTTGAAAAAAAAAAAAAATGCTTCAGGGTTTTTAGCAAGCAGATTTTCATAGTAATTTTGCTGCTTTGGAGCAAGTAATGAGATAATGAAAATATCTTTTGGGGGAAATTGAGTAGTGGTAGATAGGCATGTTTAGAAAGGGAAAGCCTAGTTAGCATTATTATAATGGTTTCAAAATAAAAGCTTGTACTCAGTAGCCAGGGAGGGAAATGGAGTATAATGAACAAATATGAGAGAAGGAAGAGGAGGAAGGAATGACAGGCATTGGTTCAATGTAGGAGTTAAAGGCATGTAAGAGTCACAGAAGTTTCCAAAGTTTGAGACTGAAAGAAACATGCTAGTACAGAAAGATGAGCATTTACATGCTACACATTTGTTTTTGGTGAAGTTTGTTTTCCTTGACTTGAAATAAAGTAACACAAACTACATAGCTAAACAGAGTCTGTATTATTTCCTTTTATTTAAGAGTCTTGGTGTTGCCCTTTAGGATAAGCACTGGACTGCAATGTCAGTTTGAACTGCAATGTTGGTGGTTCAAATTCAACAGCTGCTCCTCAGAAACTCTATACAGTGTCAGAACCAACCGAATACCACTAAATAACACCAGAAACATATTCGAGTTCTTAGAAATGCTTTTTCAATACCATCTTTAATAAGCATTTTTAAACACTCCATCTCATTCTTCTATTTCGTAATGCAGCCAGTAACTGGGCAGTTTGCTAGTAGTCACTAGACATAGAACAGTTTCTCAATATTACCTGTAACTTCTAACTAAGATTGTGCTGATCTTTTGTACCAAGTTGGTCCAGAGTCATAAGAGGGTGATTGCAGCTAGCTGCTTTAAAGTTGAGACCCAAGTATCCAATATTTCTGCCTCTGTCTTGGTCTTTCAAGATCACCATACAAGACCACATCTAAAAATCCCTGTGGAGAACAAAAAGTATTGCTGAAATGTCTCTCTCTGTCTGTGGCCCAATAAAGGAAACAGGATTATGACACCTCATTTATGAAATGTTACCATTTTCCTACTGTAGAAGGGATTATGCAGACTTTATTTAGGCATTCCACAATACCTTACTTACAACTTTAAAATCCATAAATCTCTGACATTCAACAGATTTTCTCCTTTTTTAAGTCATTTCACAACAAAAGTATGAACTGATATGAAGCCATTTATAATATTTAATTATTCCATTTAGCAGAACATATTGGGTTACATTTTGGGCTGCTAACCACAAGTTCAGCATTTCTAATCCATCATCTCTTAGGAATTAAAATGGGACTTTGTGTCCCTGTAAAGATTTACAGCCTCAGAAACCCTACACAGGATCACTATGAGTTGGAATCAATTCAGTGGTTCAGTGGCAGTGAGTTAAATAGGATGTACGTATTTTTTACTTCCTTCTCTATTATTTTTTATTTTTGTCCAATGGTAATTTCTATGGGCTCATTGGGACATAAGTTTAACCTATCAGATCAGAGAAAGGGCCTAAGTGAGAAAAATGTCTAAATCAGTAAATATTACTCTTGTGAGAGGAGCATTGACTTCACTAAGAATTTAGGTAGTGACTCTCCTGTAGGTCAGAACTGAGGGCAGAAGGAGCTGAAATTGTTTTGGCACTGGTCTCATTCATAACAATAGAAATAAATAATAGGACTACTGGGAGTCATCGTGTGGTGCTGTGAGTTAAAGTGCTGTACTGCTAAGTTCTCTGCTATTCATAAGGTTTTCAAATAGCAGAGAACTTTCCTGAAGAGGACTTAAAACATTTATTGATGAAGGTCAAAGAACACAGCCTTCAGTATGGATTACATCTCAGTGTGAAGGAAACAAAAATCCTCACCACTGGACCAATAAACAACATTCTTATCAATGGAGAAATGACTGAAGTTTTCAAGGACTTCATTCTTCTTGGATCAACTATCAACAGTCACGGAAGCAGCAGTCAAGAATTCAAATGACGTATTGCATTAGGCAAATCTGTTGCACAAGACCTTTTTAAAGTGTTGAAAAACAAAAATGTCAGCTTGAGGACTAAGGTGTGCCTGACCCAAGCCATGGTATTTTCAATAAACTCATATGCATGCGAAAGCTGGACAGTGAATAAGGAAGACCATAGAAGAATTGATGCCTTTGAGTTATGGTGTTGGAGGAGAATATTGAAAGTGCCTTGGGCTGCCAAAAGAACCAATAAATCCATTTTGGAAAAAGTGCAGCCAGAGTGCTCCTTGGAGGCCAAGATAGCCAAACTTTATCTCTCATACTTTGGACAGATTGTCAGGAGGGAACTGTCGCTGGAGAAGGATATCATGTTTGGTAAGATGGAGGGTCAGAGAAAAAGAAGAAGACCCCCAACAAGATGGATTGGCCAAGCAGCAGCACCAATGGACTCAAGTGTGGCAACAATAGTGAGGTTGGTCCAGGATTGGGCAGTGTTTTGTTCTGCTGTACATAAGGTTGCTATGGGTCAGTACCGACTCGATAGCACCTAACAACAACAACAACAACACTTCAAAGTTGGTTTGAACCTCAAGGATGGTGGGTCAAACTCACTAACTGCTCCTCATAAGCCCAATCAATATAGGTTTCTATGGGTCTGAACTGAGTTAACAACAACAAAAAACTGGCATTGCCTTGGTTTCAGGAACCAAATGCGTACAATTATTAATGATTCTTATGGCCACTACAACTATTCTACCTCTCCTTCAGCTTCCACCTGTTATTACAATAGAAATCCCATATGATCAGGTGGCAAAGGGATTTGAGTCAATGAATGAGTACAGTGGGTATGTGAGTGTAAAATAGGAATACGTGGGCAACTAAACTAGAATCTCATTCAGGATGAGACAGTGATGATGGAACTCTTACCAATTATTAATCTGGTTATCCATTTTGTATGCACACAAAAATGACCTGGACTTAATACATTTATGGATTCAGGGTCAATGGTAAATAGCTTGTCTGATCAGGGGTCTAGAAATAGAAATATTGAAAGGTCATGTTCAAGGCGGCCTGTGGTAGAGCCATGTAGATAGATATCTAAGAGTGATATCAAGCTATGGAGAGCTAATACTGCAAATAAGGTCCACCAGAGATCTCACATCATGGAAGAGGCATTAAAAAACTCTGTTAAATAAAACTAAGTTAGCCAGTTGATATGAATCAGCCTATGTAATCAGTCACCCCAGTGGTATATCCAAGGTGGCAGAGGAGGACGTAATGCATGGGCACAATAGAATGGACTTCTACTTGCCAAAGCTGATAAATGTCTAACCTGTCAGTGACAGAAACCAACTGAGTCCTATGTGGCACCACTCCTTAGTCCAAATGATCACTTGGTGGCCAGCTGAATATATTAAAACCCTTCCACCTCAGAAAGGGCATAGATTCCTTTTTATAGGACCAGACACACATTACAGTTATGCATTTCCTGTCCCTGAACCCAAGCCATGATCATTGTTCAAAGAGGTATAAAACCTTCAGTCCACCACTACAAGAAACCATGTAACACTGCATCAGATCAAAAGATTGCAAAGGAGGTATGCAACTTGTCCATGACCATATAATCCATTAGTCATTATATCACATGACTCTTAGAAGTAGCTGGCCATGCAGAGCAATAGAATAACCTATTATCTGCACATCTGAAGTGCCAACTGAGAATTGATACTTTACAACATCATTCTTTAAAAAATTTGCATCCACTACTGCTCAAACAACTTTATATGATGCTGTGTCCCCTAAAAGCAGAACACATAGGTCTAAGAACCACAGTGTGGAAGCATGAATCATTTATCATCATTCCCAGTTACCAACTTGGAGAATTTCTAATTCCCATCCCTGCAGCTCTGGATTCTAGGCTTAGAAGTCCTGGTTTCCCTATCCAAGAGAGAATATAGCAAGAGTCTGTCCCCTGAACACTTAAACTCCTTTTGCAAAGGAATAGAAAGAAAGAAGCTTAGTTACCATCTTGGTAGGAGTAATTGACTCTTTCATCAGGAAGAGATAATATAAAGGGATGGGGAGGAATATATTTGATACTCAGGTGAATTTGTGGGCACCTCTTGGTTTTGATGGTCAGTGAACCAGTTTCCCGAGAAAAGTACGTAATCTGGGCTCAAAAGGGTAGATGGCCTGGATTATGTCACAACAATGGATTTATTCACTAAGCTGTTGGGAGGGCTAACAGACATCTGCACTTGACAACCTTCTTTGGGAGCAAGAAAACTGCAACACTCAGGTCATTCTTCCTTACAGGAGCAATCAATAGCCAATGACTGATCAAAGTAAGGGTATAAAGGGGCATCCTCCTCACCCCAATTTGGAAAATTCTGAAGGAGCATATCAGATCTAGAAGTTTTGTAAAATTGACCGAGGTCTTTTTTGAAACTGAATCACAGGTCAACATTTCCTTCTGCTCAGTCCCCTCCCCAGGTGTTAGTCAGAAGAGTGGGTCCTAACAAACCTTCTGCCCTTAATTTGTTCCCCAGAAGTGTATAAGAGTCTCTTTATTGAATTCTGCCGAAAACATTGTGTTTAAATAAGAGTTTCTACTTCAGACCCTGGAGACCTGATGTGGTGCTTCACAATAAGCACCAGACCATAAGGTCGGTTTGAACCACAACATGGGCTGTTTGAGTTCACCACTGCTCCTCAGAAGCCCTATATGGGTCTCTATGAATCCTAATCAAGTCCACAGCCCTTAACAACAATGATACTTCAGGCTCTGCTTGGAATGTTATGTACTGTTGTTGTTGTTGTTGTTGTTGTTAAGTGCTTTTGAGTCAGTTCCGACTCAGTGATCCTGTATGGGATTTCTGAGAAGCAGCTGGTAGGTTTGAACTGCCAACCTTTTGGTTATCAGTCTAGTGCTTACGCCACACCAGAATTCCTATTCTGTACTACCTGGTATAAAATTGGCATTCCTCTTTGTTTAATTTAATACGTTTTAAATTCTGAGGCACAATTGACCCTAAAGTTTTCAGATAAGGGATTTTTGTTGCTGTTCAGTGCCATCGAGTCGGTTCCGACTAATAACAACACGGCAGAGGGCTTCCGAGGAGTGGCTGGTGGGTTTGAACAGCCTGCCTTGTGGTTCAAACTGACTTTCGGTCCAGTACTTATCCTACAGCACCACATCAGGACCTGTGTTTATCAAATATAGTAATTTGGCACACCACCACCACTACCACCACCAGGGAATAGAACAGATAGAATTAGAGTTTAAATCCTGTGTGTTTCCTATGATCAGCACCTTCACCTTTTCATGTGTTTTTTCTTCCCTATAAAAATCAGTGTTCTCAGGGTAGGGAATAGAAACAGGATAGTCTGGGTGCTGGAAGAGCGGGGCACAATACACAAGAAGGGGAAGGGGAATGAAAGAACAAGGTGGATAGGAGAACAGTTAGGCAGGTTTGCATGGGCTAAGTGGGCCAGAGGTAAATAATGATGTATGCACAATCTTGGAAAAACAGGGCTCTGGGATACAAAGATTGAGGCTTGGTTTGAATGGGTAAAAGATGGGAAATAGTGTTAAGATGCTTGACTGTCTTATGAAACTTGGTTTCCCTTGCCTACTATTATAAAATAGATACTTGAGGGGGAGAGAAAGGAATAGCCAGAGACAACACTATAGAAAGCTTGTAAGTCCATCTTCAGCCTGTAACTGACTGGAATACCTACAACGGGGCTAGAACTGGTCCAATGAAAGAGGCTTCCTGCGGAAGCTTTGCATTACATAGGACCATAGGTGGAATCTTGATCCCCATCCAGAATATTTAGAGGTAGGAAATTTCCACTTGAAAGGTTAAGCAGAATATCTTAGAACAGCTAGAAGAATAGAAGATACTTCTTGAAAGAAAGACCAGCAGGAAAAATTAAAAAATAATAACAGCAGTCTGATTGACTACTACAAGAACAAGCAAATTTTTGCCCAGGAGCCCTCAAGGCAAGTGGCCAGCTCCCCTCAGGGCAAAGCCCCTTCCAAGACTAAGACTCAAGGGAAATACACGAGCAGGCATGTGGTCCTGCTGGTGACCACATTGGTCACCAATAAGGGGAAGTTGTGGAAAAACAATAATGAAGTTGTGAGCTAAGTCTGACCACATTCAGTAGACCCCTGTAAACCTGGGTGGAGACCTGGTTGGCCAGCAGTATGGCAAGACCTGGAGACTCCTGGGCCCAGAGACAGGACATGGCCACAGAGAACTAGTGCAGGGAGTGAAGTGTCCAGCTGATATGAAGTGAGGGGAGATGCACAAGAACACCCACACTTGCAGATAGTGCCCACTTGACCTGGCTTCTATGGCTGGATGATCAGAACTCGACTAGAAGAAGGAAGAAGAGGAAAAAAAGAGTAATCTGCTACAATTTGATGAACTTGCCCTATGCTTATGGATGTAGTAACTCAAAAAAGGAAACAAATCTTTACAGCGAGGATCATTCCCACCCCCTTGGTACACAGAGTTGACGGGGATGGACAACTTAGACACTGACTACCCAAAATGGGGCGTAGGGGGAGGGCTAGAAAGGCAAGAAGTGACTGGCTTACAAGTTTGCAAGAGAGACCCTAGTTCCAGAGGGTGAGGGAAAAGGTAGAATCTCCACAGAGTGGTTTCCAACCTGTCTGATGGGGCTGATGAAAAGAGATGGGGATAAGATTCTTGTGGTTCAATAGTGAATAATTGTTATTAGGACTGACTGTGAGTGTTGGAAATGTAAAGGCAGACATTTTTTAACAAAAAGAAGGGAGTGGTTAATTTTGCAGTCCAGGAGCAGGGGCTTCTGGGACCATCAAGGAAGAAGAGCAGAGTGTGGGACCTTACTCAGAGAAGCAGTGATGATGCCAAAGATGGAGGCAGAGACAATGACATGGAGAGATGGAGCAGCTGGGGACTCTGGGCTCAGGGAGGGAGCGGGACTATGTGCTGATGGCCAGGAGGCAGCCTTGCAGAGTGTGTCCTTTGGTTATTTGATGATGCATGGAGGAGATTGTAATCATTGTAGTGAAACGAAATATGATAGGATGAATGTAAAGCTAATGTTCTCCATGTAAACTATGTAAAGCGAATGTTCTCCATGTAAACATCACTTAATTCACAACAATAACTTAAAAAAAAATCCGTTTCTCCTACTGCTGCATGGCTTAGGAATCTCTCTTGGGCCTTCTGTTTCCCCTGTGAAAGCTGTGTTTTGATATAAAAAAAAATGCCTACTATACATCCTGATGTGGTGCTGCGGGTTAATGCGCCAGACTGCAAAGCCTTTGAACTGCAAGGTCGGCGGTTCAAGCTCACCAGCTGTTCCTTGGAAACCCTAAACAGGGTCGCTATGGGTCAGAAACAACTCGATGGCACTTAACAACAACAACATACATCCTAACTTATTTCTCAAACTGTGTCTTTCTCAAGGGATATTCTCAATTTTTTTTATACATTAAAATAAGGAATTACCCTCTACTAACAGCCAAGATTATATAAAATTTTTTATTTGTTACATTACAGAAAGTCCTTAGTGATGGCAGAGAGTAATCATCAAACTTCTCCAAATAATGACAAGGAGTATAAAGTTTTATCTGTATTTGCCAAAAAGACTGTTTCTGTGTTAATACAAGTTTTAAAAAAGGTATTTTCTGGCATTATAGCTCCATCAAGTGGTAAGATTGGCATGGTGTTTTAAATTATATTTTTAGTTTCAAATATATTCCATTTACTTTGCATACTAGATTTTCTATCCAGCCTAGATTTATAATCAAATTTCTCTACTATTTCAGAACACAACCTGAGCTATGCTTAATTTGGAAATTCTAGTTATTTTTGTTTATGGCTAGAAATGCACATTTAGATTTATTTGGTATAGAAACTGAAGAGATCAAATTTCTATGATACATACATTTTGAAATTGTTAATATCTTGAAATTATTACTTGTCAGTGCGAATGGCT
>NW_006408706.1:4676609-4677529 GCF_000296735.1 Chrysochloris asiatica
GGGACACTATGGATTGGAACTAACTCGACAGCACTTAACAACATCAACAACCACAAGTTATTTTCCTGAATGTTAGTTGGTGCTGAGTAGATTCCAATTTATGACACTCACGTGTTACAGAGTAGAACTGCTCTATAAGGTTTGCTGGGCCATTATCATAATGGAAGCAGATCTCTAGGCATGTCTTACGCAGTACTGCTGAGTAAGTTCAAACTGTCAAGCTTTAAGTTAGCAGAGGAACACAAATCTTTTGCATGACATTGTTGTTTAGTGCCCTTGAGTCCGTTTTGACTCATAGTGACCTTGTATAGAGTTTCCAAGGAACAGCTGGTGAGTTTGAACCACAAACCTAGTGGTTAGCAATCCAGTGCTTATTCTGCAACAACACACCAGGGCTCTTTAGGGGTATTTTAATCAAATAAAATTGCAAAACATAAATACATATTTTGTTCCCATCAACTTGATTCAAACTAATGGTAACCACACATGTGCAGAGTAAGGGTTTTCAAAGCTTTGACCTTTCAGAAGTAGATGACTAGATCTTTTCTTTTTTTTTTCTTTACTTTTTATTGTGAGTTGAGTGAAGGTTTACAGAGCACAATGTCAGTTTCACATTCAGTAAATCATATACTTTGCTTCATCATATGGTTGCAATCCACTCCATGCACCAATAGTTAAAAGCGTTTACCTTTATTCACTCCAACCATAACATCCCTCCCTGTGTTTCCTGCCACGACCACCTTATCCCTGTCAACCACCCTACAGCTGAATATTGCCTGCACTGTCACCCATGCCAATGCATGTCTACCTTCTAGCACATGTTCATATGTTGTTGTTAGGTGCCATCATGTCGGTACCAACTCATAGCGACATTATGCACAGCAGAACGAAACACTGCCAGATCCTGGGCCAACCTCTCT
>NW_006408706.1:4682579-4687037 GCF_000296735.1 Chrysochloris asiatica
TTCCTCTTCTCTGTCTCATCTCTAGGTCAATGGGAATCTATGGAATGTGGTCAAACAGCCCATATCTTCATTGTTGCCTTTCCCCCTCTTCCACTCACAGGTAGACCAACATACTCACCAGCAAGCTTACGTGCCTGCTCATCTATTCCCTTTGAGTTTCATTCTTGAAGGGGGGTTTGTCCTGAAGGGACTTGATTGCTTGCCTTGATGGCTGCCCAGCAAATAGCTTGCTTGTTCTTGTAGTAGCCAACCAGACTGCTCTTTTTGCTCTTGATTTTTCCTGCTGGTCTTTCTTTCAAGAAGTATCTTCTGTTCCTCTAGCCACTCTGGGCTAGTCTGTATGTCTTTTCAAGTGGGACTGTCCCACTGCAGAAGATTCTGGATGGAGCTCAGGATTCCACCTAACACCCTATACTCTACAAAGGCTCCACAAGAAGACTATTTCACTGGACAATCCCTTTTAGGGATTCCAGTCAGTTATAGACTGAAGACTGGCTTACACGCTTTCTGTAATCACGTTTCCTGATATTCTTTTCTACCCCACTCGTGTGTATTTTACAGTAGTAGGCAAGGGAACCAATATTGATAAGACGGTCAAGCATCTTAACATTATTTTTCCTCTTTTACCCATTCAGGTTATGCCTTGATTCCTGTTTCCCAGAATCCTTTTGTTCCAAGGTTGAACATACATCACTATTTACCTCTGGCCCATTTAGTCCATGTAAACCTACCCAAGTGTTTCCCTATCTATAAGCCTTGTTCTTCCACTCTCCTTTCCTTTTTTATGTATTCTCCGCCCTTTCCTTATACATTGCCTTCTCCAACCCCTGAGCTATGATGGATTATCCCCTAACCTGTGCTCTACCCTCCCATCCCTTCCACTCTTGCTAATCAAATAAGATTTTTTTTTTTTTTCTTAGTAAGGGTATGTTTTCTTGAGGTTTTACAATAATCATCTTATATAATATTTGTCCCTTCATGACTAACTAATTTCACTCAGCATAATGTCCTCAAGGTTCATCCACATTATGAGGTGGCTTGCAACTTCATTGCTATTCTTCATGATAGCATGATATTCCATTGTGTGTAAATACCAAAATTTGTTTATCCATTCTTACATTGTTGGAGAGTTAGGCTGCCTCCATTGTTTTGCTATTGTGAATAGTGCTGCTATGAACATTGGTGTTCATGTATCTACTCATGTTCTGGCTCATATTTCTTATGGATATATACTAAGTATAGAAAATATTGGATCATTAGGTATTTCTATTTCCAATGTTCCAACCATTTTCCAGAGTGGTTGAACCATTTTACATTCCTACAAGCAATGTAGGTTCAAATCATCAACCTTTCACAAAAAGGCAAAGACTTAACCTTTAGTGATGAATGACTACATCTATTTTCAATCTATTTTAAATGCACTGATTAGAAATGTTTTAAATTTCAGTGAAAAATGAGAGAGTTGGAACTCTATGAATTGTCTTACTTTTCCAGGTCTCTCAAGTTTTCTTCCTTTGACAGGATGTAATATTACCACCTTTCCACTATCACTTATTAGTCTAAAATATTTGAGTTTTCTTAGTCTGACAAGTTTCTGCCTTACACAGGTTCTGACCTTTCAGGTTTTATTATAATAAGTAAAAAATAATAATTATTTTTTCTTAGTAAGGGTATTTTTTTTTGAGGTTTTACAATAATAGTGTTATGCAATATTTGTCCTTTTGTGACTAATTTCACTCAGTATAATGTCCTCAAGGTTCATCCACATTATGAGTAAATACATACTATGTATTTAGTAAATATGTAAATAGCATTAGAATAGTTATCTGGAACATAGTAAACTGTATTATTAGTAATAAAAATATTAGTTACTGTGAGTGGACTCTAAAGTACACCCACTCATTTACTGACATGAATGATGATTCCCCAGGTTATTATGTGAAAATTGGTGTGATTTGAAATGTGAGTGTCCCAGTGTTTCTCAGGTTTCAGGAATCATTTCAGAGGCAAATATAAACATCATCAAGAAAACACAATCTTTTTTGAAATTGATGTGGAGTTCATAAATTAAAAACTATTGAAACAGATACTAAAAAGTAAATACATGAAAAAGAGCTAAAAATAGCTTCTTGTTGTTGTTTAGTGCAAACAAGTCAATTCCAACTCATAGTGATCCATATAGGGTTTCTCAGGAAAGGCTGGTGAGTTTGAACCACAGATCTTGCAGTTTCAAATGACTTTACAGTCCAGTGCTTGTTCTACACCACCACACCAAGAACTTTCCACTTTCCATATGATGCCTTAACACAGTGAAGGCTTGTGCTTTGATCTTTAGCCAGAAGAGGGCATTACATGACTGCCTTATGGCAATGTGTGTTAAAAATCTAGTTTAAAAATCTAGAAGTATTGTATTTGTGGGGGCAAAAAGTAAGTAGCTTACAGGTAGTGAATCATAAGTGTTGAAAGCCATCAACTGAAATCTTTTGATGAAAATAATTTTTCAAATGAGTCTCTTTAAGTACTCAGCTTTCTTTCCAGAGGAGAATTTAAGAAATGCATCACTCCAAAATGTATGTGGTCTCTATATTTTATTGTATCCAAAGGTTTAAGATAGAGGAAGATTGCTGACTGTTAAAGCTTTATGATTTAAGGAATCTAAAAACTCCCTAGTCTAATTTCTTCATTTAACAGATGATAAAACATAATTTAGAGATGTCTTGTGATTTGTCTGAGATCCACCAAGCCTCATGTTCTGACTAACGCTGAGTTCTTTTCTGGGTACCCCAGTGAGATTGGCTCTTTGCATTTTCCAGATCCTTGTTACATGGAGCATCAATCAGAACACCAACATATGGGTATTACTGATTGATATCAAAACTTTGGGCAGCTGTGACAACACCAAAAGAAGGACAGCTCACCCATAAAATTGAAGTGAAAGCAATTTAAATGTGAATCTTTTTATTGTGACTTCTCTTAAGAAACACTTTTAATGAAACTCTGCTCCCTCCTTTTCAAAATACAAATTAAATATTCTCCAGTGAATAAGAGAATGTGCCAGAGAAGTATAACAAAACCACATATAATTCTTCTTTTTATCCCAAATAATATTGGTCTCCAATCCCTGGGTGTTGCAAGCAATTAACATACCCTTCTAACCATAAAGATTAGAGTTTCATGTCCACCCAGAGATGCCTAGAATGAAAGGACTAGTAATATATTTCCAAAAAGTTAGTCATTGAAAACATTCCACTCTGACACACATGAACTCACCATGAGTCAAAATAAACTCAAAGGCAACTGGTTTTTTTGGTTTGTTTTGGGTTTGGGTCACCAAATTATAGAATTATAGAACTATATTACAAATCGGGCTGTGAACCTTAAAGCCAGCAGTTCGAAACTACCAGCTGCTCCGCGGGAGAAAGATGAGGCCTTCTGCTCCCATAAAGATTTACAGCCTCGGAAACCCTGTACAGGGTCGCTATGGGTCGGAACCGACTCGACAGCACTTAACAACAACAACAATATTAACAGCAAGATTTTCTAACCTTTTTCTTATTCAGATTTTATAAATGAAGAAACTCAGGCCTATAGAAGTAAAATTATTAACTCAAGGACACAAACATAGCAATATCAGAAGTTATGGATCACTTATAGTTTGCATTAGCAGAATTCCAAGATGACTTTCATTGTCTGATATTATGTCTGTGATTATGTGGCATTACACCGCAAAAGGGGTTTTGCATATTAATTTAGGTTACAAATCAGTTGACATTAATATAATGAGATTATACAGATGTGTTTAACCTAATCACAGGGGTCCTTTAAGATAAGATAGTTTTATCCAGCTAAGCAAAAAAGGAAGCCAGAAATGTTCAAAGTGTGAGAAGATTTATGAGGAAGGTTCTATATTGTTGATATGGATGGGATCATATGGTGAGGAATGTGGGTGACCCCTAGAAGCCAACAGCATCCCCAGGCTCACAGACGAGAAAGAAACATAGGCCTCAGCTCTGTAACTGCAAGAAACTGAATTCTACTAGTAATCTGAATAAACTTAGAATCAAATCATCCACCAGACATCCACCAGCCTACAATTTTAAAAATACAAGTGGGGACGAGATGCCTTCTCAAAGTAGAGTCGACCTTAATGACTTAGATGAAATAAAGTTTGGGGACCTTCATATGATGATGGAGCACAACTCAAAATGAGAAGCAACAGCTACACACATCCATTAATAATGAGAATGTGGAATGTACAAATTATGAATACAGGAAAATCATTTAAACAGTTGTAAGTCTTTGAGCCCAAGAGTCCAAACCACTTCTGTTGAGTTTATTCTGACTCACAGCTACCCTCTTTAGAGTTTCTGAGACTGTAAATCTTTATGGGAGGAGCTGATGGATTTGAACAACTGCCCTTACAGTTAGCAGCTCAACACCTAACCTGCAGAATCACCA
>NW_006408706.1:4688236-4689725 GCF_000296735.1 Chrysochloris asiatica
CATTTTGGGTAGCCAATGTCCAAGTTGCCCATCCCTGTCTACTCTGTGTATGGAGGGGGTGGGAATGATCCTAGCTGTAAAGATTTGTTCCCTCTTTTGAGCTACTGCATCCATAGGTGTAGGTCAAGTTCATCAAATTACGTTGGAGTACTCTTTTTTTCCTCTTCTTTCTTCTTCTAGTTGCACTCTCAAACTTACTGCAATTTTTAATTCACAAAATACATGATCACAGTTGCAAATGAATAACATATGAAGCTACATAGGGTTTCATTATTGGTGATGCATGCTCAAAACATAATGGAATTCATGATCTATAAACTTTGGAAAGCCTTGTTTGGAGCATCTTACAATTTATAGATTACAAAACTGCCAGAAATCACTTCCAGTTTGCATTTTTATTAATTAAGTGTTGTATTGTTAAGGTAGTCTTGGTAGAGGCCATAAAGATACTAAATAGTGAATCCAAAATTTGACTGCACAGTCTTCCATAAAAGTCAATAAACATGTGTCCTCTTTACATTACCCCCTAAACTCATCTGTCAGTGTGTAGTACAGTGGTGGTTTGAATGTTGCTGTGATGCTGAAAGCTGTGCAGCCAATATTTTAAATATAAGCAGGGTCATCCATGGTGGACAGATTTCAATGGAGTTTTCAGATTATGGCAGATTAGGAAAAAGGAGAGGCAGATTATTTGTGAATATTTAGCCACTGAAAACTTTCTGAATAGTGGTGGGACATTGTCAGATATAGTGCTGGAAGATGAAAATACTATGAATATTGTCAGAGTACAGAACATTGTTAGAGACAGTGTTGGAAGATGAGCACCTCAGGTAGGAAGGTACTCAAACTACAACTGGGAAAAAACTGCCTTTTCAAAGTAGACCATAATAATGCAAATGAAGCAAGGATTTCAGGACCTTCATTTGCTGATGGGACACAACTGAAAATAAGGAGAAACTACTGCAAGCATCCATTAATAATTAGAACATAGAATGTACAAAGAATGAATTTAGGAAAATTAAAGGTTATCAAAAATGAAGTGGAACATATATCCTAGGCATTAGTGAGCTGAAATGCACTATGTTGGCCATTTTGAATCTGGCAATCTTATGGTTTACTCTGCTTGGAATGACAAATTCAAGAGGAATGACATAGCATTCACCATCAGAAAGAACATTTCATTTCAAAATCTATCTTGAAATACAATGCTCTCTGTCCCAGGATAATATCCATACATCTACGGCTTTCTACTCCCGTAAAGATTTACACCCTCGGAAACCCTATACAAGGTCGCTATGGGTCGGAACCGACTCGATGGCACATGACAACAACAACAACAACAAGGAAGACCAATAAATACCACTATTAATCAAATTTACACAACAACCGCTAAATCTTGTGGTAATAAAATTGATGTATTCTACCAACTTCTTCAGTATGAAATTCATCAAACGTGCAATTAAGATGTACTGATAGTTGCTGGTAATTG
>NW_006408706.1:4691954-4704615 GCF_000296735.1 Chrysochloris asiatica
TGATCCTGACACATTTAGACTTATAATGGTAATAAGCATTTCAGTATTCATTTATAAATCCTGAAACTAGGGTAGAAACATACAAGAATAAAAGATTGTACTGTTAGAATGAGTGTAAACTTGTCCCCAGACTTCCCTGAAAGTATAAAAGTCATATAGAGATTAGGTTTCGATTAACTGCTTATAATTTTGTTCACAAATGAAACCATGTACCTTTCACTCATAACATACACAGAAGGAATTAGAATGAACACTTAACTTGGCTCTTTTTAGCTAACTTTTCTTAAAATTTACTTGTAGTTCTCTGTAACAAAAAAATCATGTGCTTTGGATACCACAAGTCGCTGTCCTGAGCCACTGGGGCCCATGAAGTTAAAGTTTAAACCAATAATTGCTTGCCTGTGCCTTTAACTCAGGAAGAATGATTGGCTAAGAATATAAGCACAGGATAATTTTCTGAGCACAAGATAATTTTCTAACATCTGAATGACACATGAGATTCTGTGAAATCACTTTGTACCCTCTTCAGATAATTAATCACATTAAACTTGTACCTCCTGCCTTGATTTCCGTGATCTGAAAACGAATAAAAGACTGAGGCAAAGCTAGTCCTGTATGCTAGCTTGCCTGACAGCTTGCATCAAACTTGTGTGTCTGTGTCTTTGTTTCTATATTGTCTCTCTCTCACTTACCAGATCTCCCACCTTCGTGAAGCCCACCCCTCCGTCGAGGCGGGACCCCGACACATTCCAAAAAGAGGTGACCCAATAGAATGTAAAAATAATTGAACAATATCATTAATATCAAATGCAAGTAAATTTTTGCTGAAGATAATGCAAAAATGGCTTCCACATTACATCCACAAGGAACTGCCAGAAATTCAGGTTGCATTCAGAAGATCAAGGGATATCACTGTTTACATCAGATGGATCTTAACTGAAAGCAGAGAATATCAGAAAAGTATTTACTTGTACTATATTTACTATGCAAAAACTTTAAACTGTGTGAATCATAATAAACTATGAATAATATTTTTAAGAGTGAATATTCCAGAACACTTAATTGTGCTCATAAGAAACCTGGACATAGACCACGAGGCAGTCATCCAAACAGTGTATTACATTTAATAGTTTTGAATCAGGAGAGGTGTGTGCCCCCGTTTTATCCTTTCATCATAGTTATTCAATCTGTATGCTGAGAAAATAATCTGAGAAACTGGATTATATGAAGAATGTGGCATCAAGATTGAAGGAAGACTCATTAATAACCTACAATGCGCAGAGGCTACAACCTTCCTTGCTGGAAGCAAAGAGGACTTGAAATACTTACTGATAAAGATCAAAGGTTACAGCCTTCAATATGAATTGCACCTCAATGTAAAGAAAACAGAAATCCTAACAATTGGATCAATAAAGAATATCATGATAAATGGAGAAAAGATTGAAGATATCATAGATTTCATTTTGATTGGATCCACAAGCATCACTCATGGAAGGACCATCAAGAAATCAAACGACATATTGTATTAAGCAAATCTGTAATACAATGTTCAAGAGCAAAGCTATCAGTTTGAGGACTAAAGTTCCTCTGACACAAACCATGGTATTTTCAATTGCATCATTATTGTTGTTGATTGTTGTTGTTGTTAGATGCCATTGAGTTGGTTCCAATTCATAGTGACTTTAATAGCAACAGAAGGAAACTCAGCCCTGTCCTGTGTCATCCATACAATTGTTAATCTTGAGCCCATTGCTGCTGCCGCAATGCCAATCCATGTTGTTGGAGGGTCTTCCTCTTTTTTGCTGACCTTTCATTTAACCTAGCATAATGTCCTTCTATGAAAGACAAAGTCTCACCATCCTGGTTTCTAAGGTGCATTTTGGCTGTACTTCATGCAACACAGATTTGCTTATTTTTCTACTAGTCCACGGCACTTTCAATAGTCTCCAACACCATAACTTAGATGCATCAATTCATCTGAGGTCTCCTTATTCACTGTTCACCTTTCAAATGCATCTGAAGCTGTTGAAAATTCCATGACTTGGGTTAGGCACACCTTAATCCTTAAACTGACATCTTTGCTTGTTCACAGTTTAAAGAGGATTTGTGAAGCAGATTTGCCAAAAGCAATACATCGTTTCATTTTTTGACTGCTGCTTCTCTGACTGTTAATATTAAATACAAGCAAAATGAAGTCTTTGACAACTTCAATCTCTTCTCTATTTATCATGACGTTATTTATTGATCGAGTAGTGAAGATTTTTGTTTATTTCACATTGAGGTGTAACCCATAAGAAAGGCTGTAGTCTTTGATCTTCATCAGTAAATCTTCTATGCTTTCAGAAAAAATAAATAAATAAAACCATGTATCATTTGCATATCACCGATTGTTATTGAGTCTTCCTCCAACCCTGATGGCACGTTCTTCTTCATAAAATCCAGCCTCTTGGATTATTTCTTGAGCATACATATTGAATGCTGTTGATGTTGTTAAATGCCATTGAGTTACTTCTGACTCATAGCGACCCTATGTAGTGTTTCCTAGGAAAAGCTGGTGGATTTGAACTGCCGACCTTGTGGTTCACAGTCCAGTGTTTATCCTACAGATTGAATAAGTATGGTATAAAAATACAACCCTAGAAATGATATATGTGTAGAGGATATATTCACACAGGATTTAATGTTTTCAGTGTAAAAGATCTGAATGTCTTTTACCCATAAACTCCAAGCACACACTATCATGAGGCTTACTTCAATCTCCCTTTTTTCCACCACAGGATGCAATTGTCTTCTCCATTCCTATCCTAATCTCGCTTCCCAAAACACATAAATAATCCGAGAAGCTGGGTTATATGAAGAAAAACATGGCATCAGGATTGGAGGAAAACTCATTAACAACCTGCGATATGCAGATGATACAACCTTGCTTGCTGAAAGTGAAGAGGACTTAAAACATTTACTGATGAAAATCAGAGAGCACAGCCTTCAGTATGGATTGCATCTCAATGTAAAGAAAACAAAAATCCTCACCACTGGACCAATAAACAACATTCTTATCAATGGAGAAAAGATTGAAGTTGTCAAGGACTTCATTCTTCCTGGATCAACTATCAACATTCGTAGAAGCAGCAGTTAAGAGATCAAGTGATGTACTGCATTAGGCAAATCTGCTGCAGAAGACCTTTTTAAAGTATTGAAGAGCAAAGATGGCAGCTTGAGAAACAAGATGCGCCTGACCCAAGTCATGGTATTTTCAATAACCTCATATGCATGCGAAAGCTGGACAGTAAATAAGAAAGACCATAGAAGAATTGATGCTTTTGAGTTATGGTGTTGGAGGAGAATATTGAAAGTTCCCTGGGCTGCCAAAAGAACCAACAGATCCATTTTGGAAGAAGTGTAACCAGTGTTCCTTGGAGGCCAAGATGGCCAAACTTGGTCTCTCATACTTCGGACATATTTTCAGGAGGGACCAGTTGCTGGAGAAGGATATCATGTTTGGTAAGATGGAGGGTCAGAGAAAAAGAGGAAGACTCCCAACGAGATGGACTGGCCAAGTGGCAGCATCGATGGACTCAAGCGTGGCAACAGTTAGTGAGGTTGGCCCAGGATCGGGCAGTGTTTCATTCTGCTGTGCATAAGGTCACTATGAGTCGGTACCAACTTAATGTCACCTAACAACAACAACAACATCTGTTCAATAACAGAACTAGACAAAGTTTATTAATCAAAAAACAAAAGCACAGACCATCTCCAAGACCTAACAGGAAATAAGTAAGGTGATGTAAATCATGAGAATATATGAGAGTCCATGAAGAAGATGACTGACAGTTGTCAATAAGTGACTATATGAGGTGCTTCAAGTACTGAAGTATTGTACATTTTTGATAAAATTAAATAGGCTGTAAAAGCCTATTATACTTTATTTGTATAATTCAATTTCCCTAGTTGTTTAAATCATAAATTTGCTTTGATTGTAAACTTTCATTTTCTTCCATCTTCAATATTGGTTACAATGCTAAATGACATGGGGGAGGCAAACAGATGATGCTCTTCAAGATTGTTAAAAACGGTATCGAGCTATATGAAAATTGAAATAGTCATTCTGAAAGAGTGTTCCACCATATAATCTAAGCTGTTGACAGAATGATTCCAAAAAGAAAAACTAGGCTTTGCATACATTATAATTTACTTTGTAAAATGCTTTCAAGAAAAAAAAAAAAAAAGCATAATGATTGTTTCACAGCTCGAGCCAATTTATGAAAACAATATTTGAGAAAAGTACTTTAGCCTGAACTAGAATTATGCTAAGCTGGAAATTTACATTGTTGGTTTCTTAAAGCTCCCATAGGAGAACTTGTGCAGAGTACTTTGGAAGACCAAGTTGTTTGGCAAGAATTATTAAAGGATTTTTTAATAAAAATATTCTTAAGAATACTGGATTGTTTTTTACTTGAGAGATATGGCAGAAAGGAAGATGAGCCTCACCAGATGAGATAAGGAGGCCAATCTTTTGCACTCTAAGTAGATGACTTGAAACCATTTGTTCATAAATCAGTTTGAAACCTCTGTGCTATTATTCCAGGCACCAAAATCTGTCATGTTTTTGAGTTTTGAAGGGAAGGTAGATAGATGGAAAGGATGATTTTGAACCATGGAAAACATATTGGGCAAATGTTAAAAGTATGGGAGATGCAAGACAGAAAAAAATAAGAGCTTTAGAGATTCTCCAGAACATTTTTTTTAAAGCAGTATGTGAGTTAAAAGTGAAGGATATGTCAATCTTGGTGTATGATTGGTTATTGAGATTAAATACTTCTTAAGCAAAGTAGAATGTGGTGAGAACATATACCAAATTCTTCATCATTCATTCTGTTATAAGTCTTAAAGATTTTGAGTTAAATAATGGGCCTTGCAAAATACATGTAAAGGGTCTCATGAAACTTGGCCAGAAAACTCCTGAAGTTCACAGAAATGTTTGTGAAGAAGCATTTATTGTAGATTAACAAAACTGAGTGCTTTCTTAAATGCTCCCACCTAATGCAATTAGCTTGAGTGAAAGAGAAGCTGAGAACACAGAGAAATGTTAACAAGAGTAGTGACTCAGTACAAAGCTTGTGCCTTACAAATGGTTTACAGGAAAATCAGTAGGACTTGAGAACCTCCAAACCCTACCTTTGGGATGTGAGATGAGACGTATAGACAAAGGGCTTTGTTTAATTCCTACACCAAGATTATCCATAGCTTATCACCAATATGACTAAAACAGTCATAGACATAATTTCTAAATATATATTATCAGTGGGAGTCCTGTAGGATGAACTGGTGATTTAAAATCACCAGTCCCTCCTCAGAAACCCTATACAGGATTGCTGTGACTTAGATCCAACTCTGGCACTCACCACCAGCAACAGGTGTTTATCATCTTCAACGGGGTTTATGACTCTATCCTAGGTCCAGCTGGATCTTGCAGATCAATGAATTCAATCTCACATTATAGTTCTGTGATCCCACCTCACTCCCACCCTGATCTCAAGGTTTCTTCCACTTTGATAGGATGTTTGTTGTTAGATGTCATCAAGTAGATTCTGACTTATAATGACCCTGTATAGGGTTACTGAAGAGTGGCTGGTGGGTTTGAACCCCTGATCTTGAGGTTCAAACCTACCTTGTGATCCAGTGCATTATCCTGTACACAAGACCAGGACTCCACTTTGATAATTGGTTGTTGTTGTTGTTAAATGACATAGAGTCAATTCCAACTCAAAATGATCCTGTGGTACTGTGGGATAATTCGCCAGACTGCAAATCCATTTGAACTGCAAGATCAGTGGTTCAAGTTCACCAGCTGCTCCTCAGAAATCCTATAAAGGGTTTCTATTGGTTGGAACCAACTCAATGGCACTTAACAACAACAACAACAACAGAATTTCGAAGAAGTGGTGGATGGATTTGAATTGCCAACCTTGTGGTTGAAATAAACCTTTCGACTCCTACTTTGATAGGTGGGCGTGGTGTTGTGGAGTCAGTTCTTACTCCTGCATAGGTTTTCTGAGGCTATAAATCTTTACAAGAGCAGAAAGCCTCATCTTTCTCCCACGGAACAGCTGGTAGTTTTAAACTGCTGACCTTGAGGTTAGCAGCCCGACTTGTAACAACTACGTTACCAAATCAACTTTGATAGGTAGAATGTGCTAATTCAGATAAAAGGATAAAGGGAGAACCTTGTCAATTTGTGTGGAACGTTGAAAGTGACTATACATTTTTCAGTAACTTTATCAGCATATCTCATCTGGTTAAACTTACCAGGCTTTAGCCTATATGACTGGAATGTAAAACTCAAAGTAGAAGAGTAAATTGAAGTCAGTCTAGGATTTCTAGGGAAAGTTTTGAGGTGGCAGAATGAATGCTGAATACTTTTGTGGGGTGTGACCTTGAAAGCCTAACCAAAATTGGAAAGTATTCAGAATCGATATCTGTTTCTTTCCTATGCTTGACCGCCACTAGGGAATTGGGGTGGCTGTATATGATAAGTACTGGATTGTAAACCCCAAGGGTCTGTTGTTTGAGACCACTGACCATTCAGTGGTAAAAAGATGAGGCTTTCAGCTCCCATAAAGTTTTAAAGTCTTAGAAACTCTATGTAGAGTCCATATGTGTTGGAACCAACTCGACTGCACTTAACAACAACAGCAAATCACTAATAGGTTATGAAAAGAAATGCTTCAGAAATGCTACAATATATCATATCTAGATGCCAGAAGACAAGGAGTCACACCACTTGACAGCTTGCACCTACCAATCTTCAATTTTGGCCAAGAAAAATTAGGTTGAATAACTTTAATTTTCCCCAGCTCCTGAGTAGCAAAATGCTTTATCTCCATAGAAAATACAGACTGTGCAAAAGAGGAATTGCTGTCATTGTTACTGTCAAGTGCCGACGAGTGCCATCGAATTAGTTCTGGCCCATAGCCACCATCTATACGGTTCCCTAAGATCAACTGGTGACCTTGAACTGCTAACCATGTGGTTCAAAACCACTTTGTGGTCCAGCACATTAGCCCACAGTGCCACACCAGGACTCCACAAAAGAGGTGTATCACTAAATAATGCAAAACCTCTAATTCATGCAGCCAATACCAGTCCATTTCAGCCCACTAATGCCAAATATGTTGATGTTTATGTGTTCCATTTCATTTTTGACAATTAAAAATGTTCCTAGTTTCATACTTCATATATTCCATGTTCTGATAATCAATGGATGTTTCCAGCTGTTTCTCTTCATTTTGAGTTGTCTCCTATCAGCATATGAAGGTCCCGAGGGCTTTACTCCATTCGCACGGTCACTGTCAACTCTACTTTGAGGAGGCAGCTCTTCCCAGTTGTATTTTGAGTACCTTCCAACCTGAGAGTCTCATTTTCCAGCACTAGTGTTTCTCTACTATTTATAAGGTTTTCAGTGACTACATATTTGAAAGTAGTGTGTCTGTCCATCTTTCTAGTCTGTCTTTGTCTGGAATCTCATCTGAAACCTGTCCACTGTGGCTGACCATGCTGATATTTAAAACAACCACGGTATAGCTTCCAAAATCACAGTAACACACAAGCCACCAAAATACTACAAACTGACAGATGAGTAATGTTGCATTCATCATCAAAAAGAACATATCAAGATCCATCATAAGGTACAAGGCTGTCTGTGATAGGATACTATCCACGTGCCTACAGGGAAGACCAGTTAATGCCACTAGTATTCATATTTACGCACCAACCACTAAAGTCAGTGAGGATGAAAAGGAAGGATTCTACCAACATCTTCAATATGATATTGATCAACCACACAATCAAGAAATATTGATAATCACTGGCAATTGGAATGCAAAGGTTGGAAACAAAGAGGAAGGATCAGTAGTTTGAAAATATGGCCTTGGTGATACCAATGATGCTGAAGATTGCATAATAGAATTCTGAGAAACCAATGATTTGTTGATTTCAAATACCTTTTATAAACAACATAAGAGACATGGGCCTCATCAGATGGAATTTTACACAGCACCAAATTTACAACATCTGTGCATCGTTGTTGTTGATGTTGTTGTTAGATGCCATCGAGTCAGAGCCAACTCATAGCATCCTTATGCACAGCAGAACAAAACACTGCCCGATCCTGGGCCAACCTCACTATTAATGCCACGCTTGAGCACATTGATGCTGCCACTTAACCAACCCATCTTGCTGGGGGTCTTCCTCTTTTTCTCTGACCCTCTGCCTTATCAAACATGATGTCCTTCTCCAGTGACTGGTCCCTCCTGATGATATGTCCAAAGTATGAGAGAAAAGATTGGCCATCTTGGCCTCCAAGGAGCACTCTGGATGCACTTCTTCCAACACAGATCTGTTTGTTCTCTTGGTAGCCCATGGTACTTTCAATATTGTCCTCCAACATCATAACTCAAAAGCATCAATTCTTCTACGGTGTTCCTTATTTACTCTCCAACTTTCACGTGCACATGAGGTTATTGAAAATGCCATGGCTTGGGTCAGGCACACCTTAGTCCTCAAGCTGACATCTTTGCTTTTCAACACTTTAACAAGGTCTTGTGTAGCAGATATGCCTAATGCAATATGTCATTTGATTTCTTGACTGCTGCTTCCATGAGTGTTGTTAGTTGTTCCAAGAAGAATGAAGTCCTTGACAACTTCAATCTAATCCATTGATAAGAATGTTATTGGTTGGTCCAGTGTTGAGGATTTTTGCTTTCTTTACATTGAGATGCAATCCATACCGAAGGCTGTGTTATTTGATCTTCATCAGTAAATATTTTAAGTCTTCTTCACTTTCAGGAAGCAAGTTTGTATCATCTGCATACCGCAGGTTGTTAATGAATCTTCCTCCAATCCTGATGCCATGTTTTTCTTCACATAACCCAGATTCTCAGATGATTTGCTCAGCATACAGGTTTAAGTATGGTGAAAGAATACAACCCTGACGTACTCATTTCTTCATTTCAAACCATGCAGTGTTACCATGTTCTGTTAGAATAACTGCCTCTTGGTCCATGTACACATTCCTCAGGAGCATAGCTAAGTGTTCTAGAATACTCATAATTCACAATATTGTCCATAGCTTGTCATGATCCACATAATCAAAAGTCTTTGCATAGTCAATAAAGCACAGGTAAACATCTTTCTGATATTCTATGCTTTCAGCCAACATCCATCGGACATCAGCAATGATAACCCTCATTCCAAGGCCTCTTCTGAATCCAACCTGAACCTTTTTAAGTTCTCTGTAAATGTATGCTTACAGACATTTCTGTATTACCTTTAGTAAAACGTTACTCTCCTGGGATATCGAAAATATTGCCCAGTGATTTCCGCTTTCCATTAGGTCACCTCTCTTTGGAATGGACACAAATACAGATCTCTTCCAATCAGTTGGCCAGATAGTTGTCTTCCAAATTTCTTGGCAGAGATGAGTGTGTGCTTTCTGTGCCGCATCACTTTCTTGAAAGATTTCAATTTTTATTCCATCAATCCCTGGCACCTTGTTCTTTGGTGGAAAATGTCCATATCATCAGCCAAAATAAGGCCAAGAAGCAGTTGTTGGAACAGAACATGGGAACACTGAAGGTTTAAAATGAAGAAAAGTGTGTGACAAAGTTGTATTCTTTCACTATACTTACTCAACCTGTATGCTGAACAAATAATCTGAGAAGGTGGGTTATATGTAGATAAACATGTCATCAGAATTGGAAGAAGATTCATTAACAACCTGTGATATGCAGATGATACAATCTGGCTTGGTGAAATTGAAGAGGATTTAAAATATTTACTGTTGAAGATCAAAGAACACAGCCTTCGGTATGGATTGCATCTCAATGTAAAGACAAAAATCCTCACCATTGGACCAATCAACAGCATTCTTATCAATGGAGAAAAGATTGAAGTTGTCAAGGACTTCATTCTTCTTGGATCAACTATCAACACTCATGGAAGCAGCAGTCAAGAAATCAAATGACGTATTGCATTAGGCAAATCTGCTGCACAAGACCTTTTTAAAGTGTTGAAGAGCAAAGATATCAGTTTGAGAACTAAGGTATGCTGGAGTCAAGCTGTGGTATTTTCAATGCCCTCATATGCATGTGGAAGCTGGACAGTGAATAAGGAAGACTGTAGAAGAATTAATGCTTTTGAGTTATGATGTTGGAGGAGAATATTGAAAGTACAATGGGCTGCCAAGAGAAGAAACAGATCTGTGTTGGAAGAAGTGCAGCCAGAGTGCTTCTTGGAGGCCAAGATGGCCAAACTTCGTCTCTCATTCTTCGGACATATTGCCAGGAGGGACCATTTGCTGGAGAAGGATATCATATTTGGTAATGTTGAGGGTCAGAGAAAAACCAGGAAGACCCCCAGCAAGATAGATTGGCCAAGTGACAGCATCAGTGGGCTCAAGAGTGATAACAATTGTAAGGTTGGTGCAGAATCAGGCAGTCCTTCGTTCTGTTGTACATAGGGACATTATGAGTCGGTGCTGACTCAATGGCTGTTAACAACAGAAGTAATAAAAACTGGGCAAATTATTGAATGATGCAAAAAATATCAAAAGAAGATGGAAGGAATATACAGTCACTATACCAAAAGTAAATGGTCAATGTTCAAAAGTTTCAAGAGGTAGCATATGAGGGCCAATGATACTGAAGGAAGAAGTCCAAGATGCATTGAAGGAAAGGGCAAAGAACAAGGCACCAGGAATTGATGAAATACAAACTGAAATCTTTCCAGAAAGTGAGGTGGCTCTAGAGGCATTCACTCATCTATACCAAGAAATTTGGAAGACAATTAACTGGCCAGCTGATTGGAAATGATCTGTATTTGTGTCCAAAAACAGGTGACCCAATAGAATGCAGAAATCATCAAACAATTTCTTAGATATCCCAGAAGAGTAAAGTTTTTCTAAAAGTTATACAGAAACGGCTGCAAGCATACACTGACAGAAAACTTATGGACAACATTGCGAAGTATGAGTATTCCAGAATACTTAATTGTGCTCATGAGGAACCTGTACATATACAAAGAGACAATTGTTCGAACAGAACATGGAAACACTGAATGCTTTAAAATTAGGAAAGGTGTGTGTCAGGGTTGTATTCTTTTACCATACTTATTCAACCTGTATACTGAGAAAATAATTTGATGAGCTTCATTCTATGAAAAAAATATGTGGCATCAGGAATGCAGGAAGACTCATTAACAACCTTCAATATGCAGATGACACAGTCTTACTTGCTGAAAGTGGAGAGGACTTAAAATATTTACTGAGGAAGATCAAAGAGCACAGCCTTCATTATGTATTGCATCTCAGTGTAAAGAAAACAAAAATCCTCACCACTAGACCAATCAACAACATTCTTACCAATGGAGAAAAGATTGAAGGATTTCATCCTTCTTTGATCAACCATCAACACTCATGAAAGCAGCAGTCAAGAAATCAAACAGCGTAATGCATTAGTCAAATCTGGTGCACAAAACCTTATTAAAGTGTTGAAGAGCAGAGATTTCAGCTTGAGGGCTAAGGTCCTCCTGACCCAAGCCATGGAATTTTCTATAATCTCATATGCATGCAAAAGTTGGACCATGAATAAGGAAGACTGTAGAAGAGTTGATGCATTTGAGCTATGGTTTTGGAGGAGAATATTGAAAGTACCATGGACTGCCAACAGAACAAGTAGATCTGTGTTGGAAGAACTACAGCCAGAGTGCTTGTTTGAGGCCAGGATGAGCAGACTTCATCTCTCATACTTCATACATATTGTTAAGAGGGGACAGGTCACTGGAGATGGATATTATGTTTGGTAAAGTGTAGGGTCTGAAAATAAAAGGAAGACCTCTAGCGAGGTGGATTACAAACTGGCAGCACCAATGCGCTCAAGCATGGCAACAATTGTGAGATTAGCCCTGAATTTGGGCTCTGTTTCATTCTGATGTGCATATTGTCACTATAAGTCGGTACTGACTCGATGAAAACTAGCAACAACAATCATATAGCCATGGTTCTAGAAGAATTGTTTACTAAAAGATCAGTAATTCAAGATTTGTATTTTTTTAAATAAGTATCCATAGTAGCTAATTCTCAAAGTCATTTAATAAACACCTCCTCTTTTTTATTCTTGTTGTTCCACCACTAGTCTGTCAGTTTGTCATACAATAGTGGCTTGTGTGTTGTTGTGATGTTGGAAGCTATGCCCCGGTATTCTTATTACCAGTAGGATCAACCATGATGGACAGGTTTCAGCAGAGCTCCCAGATGAAATCAGACAAGGAAGATGAGACAAACTATTCCTAAATGTTTAGCCCCTTTAAATCTTATGACTAGAAGTGGAACATTATCAGATATAGTACCACATGATGAGAACTCCAGCTTGGAAGTCGCTCAAAATACAACTGGAGAAGTGATGTCTCTTTAAATTAGAGTTGACTGTAAAGACTAGAATGGAGTGAGACTTTCAGAACCTTTATTTGATGATGGGGTACAATTCAAAATGAGGAGAAGCAACTATAAGCATCCACTAACAATCAGAAAATGAAATGTACAAAGTCTGAATCTAGGAAAATTGGAAGCTGCCAAAAATGAAATGGAATTCATAAATATCAATATCCT
>NW_006408706.1:4707661-4717053 GCF_000296735.1 Chrysochloris asiatica
AGTATAGTGGAATCATAGTGACCTGTATAGAGTTTCCAAGGAGAGACAAAGAAAAAAATATTTGTGAATTGATGTTAATGATTTGTTGGAGAGTCAACACTTGGAAAAGGCTTCTAGCCTTAGAATTATAGAATTCTGAAGCTATAAAGTGCCTTAGAAATTATTGATTCCTCTAAGTTACTAAGTGACGTGACTACTGTTGTTATTGTTGTTAAGTACCACTGAGTCAATTCAGACCTATAGTGACCCTATATAGGGTTTCCAAGGAGCAGCTGGTGAGCTTAAACTACCGACCTTGCAGTGCAAATGACTTTGCAGTCTGAACCATTAACACACAACGCCACACCAGGACTCCATGTCATGGCTATAAATGGTATAAAATGTGAATTACCTTAAATCTTATTTTAGTACTCATTTCTCAATGCAAATGGTCCTTAGCTTTTCTGGTGTTCTTCTTGGACCTTTTTGGAAATATAAGGAAAGCAATTTATCCAGTCCCTGGAAAACATATGTCCGCACACATATATACTGAAGTTTCCATACAGGATTATCAAGCAGAAAAAAAATCCCATTCTTGAAGTCCATAGGTTCCATGGATTCCAGTTTGAGGGAGAGAGAAGACTTTTATTCTCTAAGTTCCCATGAAAAAAAGGACATTGTAAATTCAGTTATTATCAGGAAAATACATAGTGATAGAACATTCAAGAACAACTTATTTACCTGTATTAGAGAGAAGAAAGATATATTCTGTCTTTGGTTGTGTGATTAATGCACTCAGCTGCTAAGAAAAAGGTTGAAACTTCTAGTCCATTCAGAGACATCCAAAAGAAAGCTGGCAATCTAATGTCAATTTCCAAAAATTAAACATTAATAATCCTATGTAACATAGTTCCACTCTGACACAATGGGGTAATCATGAGTCAAAATTGACACAACAGAAACTAGTATTAGAAAAGTATAGTCTTGATTATCAAAAGTTCACATGTCCATAGGCATCACACAAACAGTACTATAAACAAGTTAGACATCTCAGTAATGAGATAAAAGAACTATTTTCTTGTATAATGATCAAGATTCGTACTTACTTAACTTTCTAAATGATAAATTAAAATGTTGCAACAAAGTAATTAAAGAATCCATTTGACCTAGCCTTAATGGCTTGATAATCAGAATTCAACTAGAGGATGATTAAAAAAAAAAAAATTAATTGATAAAGGAAACTAGGATAAATTGCTACAATTAGATGAACTTGACCTATAGTCACGGAGGTGTTGTTGTTGTTAAGTACCGTGGAGTCGGTTCCAACTCATAGTGACCCTGCACAGGGTTTCCGAGGCTGTAAATCTTTATGGGAGGAGAATGCCTCATCTTTCTTCCGTGGAACTCCTGGTAGAGTTGAACTGCTGACCTAGCAGTTGTCAGCCTGACTCGTAACCACTATGCTACCAGAGCTCCTGAAGTTAGTAGTTCAAAATACCAACAGAGGGGGAAGGAGTCTTCACATCAAGTATCAATTCTATCCCCTCTGTATATAGGGTAGATTTGTTGTTTTTAAGTGTCTTTGAGTCGATTCCGACCCATAGCGACCCTGTATAGGGTTTCCACGGAGCAGCTGGTGAGTTTGAACCACCGACCTTGCAGTTCAAATGGCTTTGCAGCCTGGCGCATTAACCCACAGTGCTACATCAGGACTCCATAGGGTAAATAGGGGTAGGCAATTTAGCCATTAACTACCTAAAATGAGGGAGTGATAAAGGCTTGGAGTGACTGGCTTACAAGGTTTCAAAAGGGAGTTTAGTTTAAGAGTGAGTGGGGGAAGATAGCGTCCCCACTGAATAATTTTCGTCTTGTCTAGATGGGTCTGGTAAAATGAGATGGGGATAAGATTCTTATGATTCAATATTGTTGTTGTTGTTATGTGCTGCCGAGATGACTCCGACCCATAGTGACTCTGTATAGGGTTTCCAAGGAGCATCTGGTGAGCTTGAACTTCCAACATTGCAGTTCAAATGACTTTGCAGTCTGACATGTTAGCCCACAGCATCACACCAGGACTATTGTTATTGTTAAGTGCCATTGAGTTGATTCCAACCCATAGCGACCCTGTATAGGGTTTCCAAGGAGTAGCTGGTGAGCTTGAACTGCCAACTTTGCAGTTCAAATGGCTTTACAGTCTGGCACATTAACCCACGGCACCACACATGGCTAATTAAGACTATCACAATTGTAAAGGTAGAAGTTTTGTAACAAAAATGGGGAAGTAGTTAATCTTATGGTACAGAAACAGATAACCCTGAGACTATCAAGAAAGAAGATCACAAATGGGAGGTGGGGCTTGATGGCAAATGGGGTAGAGGTGCAGTGAAGATCTCCGTCAGCAATGCCACAGAATACCAGATGAAGCCAGTCTAAACCACATAGGTAGGAGTATTTAAACATTTTTAAAGGCTTATATCTAGTGGAACTTGTAGCAGAAGTAAAAAGTATCGTACTTTAGAATCTACCGGGCTCAACAGCCTGGAGCCAACAACTTGGGCAAGACCAAATGGCAAGACCAAGCAAGAGAGCAAACAGACCCACCACAGAATAACTCCGTGGGAACCCTGGAGCAAAGATGGACAATATACTTGGTTGTGCTTTTTGATATCTATTCATTGGCCCCTCACTGCCTGTGCACCTCCATTCTGGTGACTAGAGGGGGTATCTGAGCAATTGGACACCCCCACCCCCACCACTATTGGATTTTTCTGCCACGCATGCACACAGATGTCCTCAGTATTTAAAGTGGCAGGCAGCTCAAAATGGTCACACCCAGCCCTGAACTGTTAATTAATAGGGAAAGGCCAGAAAAGAGGGTGTGGAGAGGGAGAGAGTTTAAAAACAAAACAGGCCGAAAGTTAAATCCTGAGGTACCACATAACAACCAACAGTGGCATCTTGAAATGTATCAGACGGCATTGAAGGTAAGAATCTGAAAGAGGACATTAAAGTCATACTTATAAAAATAAAAATATTTTTATTTTTCTCTGTCTCTTTCCTTTTTCCATGATTATAGACTACAATATCCAGTCTGGTTTTTTGTTTTGTTTTGTGGGGTGCCCCCCCTTGCTTTTTTACTGTTTCTTAGGGTTTTGTTGTTGTTGTTGTTGTTCGTTATATTTTGTTTTTGTTCCCCCTTTTACCTATAGGGGGCTCTTTCTCTCCCTATAGTACCCAAGAAGAGACAGCAATTGCTGCCATATAGTCAAGATACAATCACACTCTATAAATCACCACAATCCAGGCAAGAACCAATACCATCTGCAATGGTCAGTTGGAGATGGATGATCTGGTGTCGGAGGACTCTGCAGAAGACAACAACAAAAAAAAACCCAACAAGGTTAACATCAAGACAGTAATACCAATAAGGAGCCACGCTGTATGGCACAGTATGTTAAAAGGATTAAATCCATTAAGCAGATCCAACACGGTCTTGGCCACATCCTCAGGGGCCAGGACCTCATTTCTACTGTTTTGTACAGCCATAATCTGTTTATGAAGTTCTCTTAAATCCAAACCTATATTTGCATGATGCCAAATACCTTGAAGGTGACTTGAAACTTTATTCCACTCCCAATCAGAAGTGTTATATGGCAATGCCGTTACACAGATATGAGAGAATGAGGCATGGCATTGAATATCTTGTTGGTATTTAAGGGCCTCAACCTGATTTCCTAGGTCAATTATGGTAGCCTCTAGTGCATTTAATTATTTCCAAGTTGTGATCTATGTGCTCTTGGATAGATAAAGCATGGGAGGTGTTTTATGCCAAATGATTTACAAAATGAGCATTTTTAATACTTTGAGTCAAAGCTAAAGATGATATTATAGCAGTAACTATTATAGTGACTAGGAATATTAATCCCAAAATAAAAAGTCGAATGGCTCAGAGAGGCCAATTTAGTTGATTTTTTTATCTCCTCCAGAACTTGCATTCCTGGGCTAGTATACCAAGGACCTGTTATGTTTGTTGGCACTATTATAAATGTGGGTTGATATAATATCAGCATGTCTTCTTTCTGATTAAAAAAAGAAAGACAAAAGGTGAGGTTACATGAAAAACAAGTTACACTATAATGTCTCTCTGCATATGAAATATTGACTGATCCTGTTACCAGACATAGGGGACCTGAACACAGGCATAAATATAATGAGCATTTTGTCACGTTCCCCTAGGATTTTTCAGACTTTTACTGGTTTGATTAATTACTCCAAGGGAGGCAGCCAACCTCCATAAATCTCTCTGCTGATGCCCATTGGAAGTTATAATAACAGAAGCTGAATACTTCCCAGTCAAGTTTTGTTTAGATCTGGACCAGTCATATAAAGTCAAATCTTGCATGGTGGAGCAATTAGTGTGGATGCCACCCAAGGTATAAAGCATCCATAGGCCAACACATTGCTTGCATTATTGCAATGTTGTAAAAGTCATTGGGTGAAGTTAGAATTGGAAGCGATACTAAGGTCCTTTAAAGATACAATCTCATTCCAATAATGCCCAGAATATTTTGAACTAGTGCTGATTTTTCTATCCTAACAATACCAAGACATAATGATGTCCCATTAGGAAAGAGACATGGGCAAAAAGGTGCTCTTCCCTGTATAGTTAAACAGGGAGTGAAAAGTAGTGGGAATATGTCCAATATTATGCCCACCCATTAAAGCAATAAAATTAGTGAGCACCAGCACTGGTGCATGGGCCTCCCAAGTAACTGGATGAGCCAACAGGTGGCTCATGGAAGTAGGTTCAATGTGGTTGAGAATGACTTGTAGCCGTACATGCCTGAATGATGACAATAGCCAGCTTGGCCAGGAACAGATTATTCGGATTAACAGGTACCACTTGGGCAGTCACCATGTTTCGGACCTCAGTGTCCAAAGCCTTCAGTTGACTCCACATGGGAGGGTTTCTCACTCGGGTTGTCTGCGAGTACTCTGGAATGTGTCTTCTTGGAATTGTTACTGTGGGCATTATCTTCAACCTTTTGAACTATGGAACCAGATCTTTGCTGGGATTCGTGATAATATCTCACAGCTCTTTCTGGTACCCACACTGGTTGTGCAGCTCCTTCTGGAAAAAACACAGGCATAACCTCTCCCCCATATTAATACTGGATCAGGTGCCTCCCAGGCACCTGTTTGCAAATTCTTCTATAGGACTTTCCCTTGTGACACACCACACTTAATTCCCTGATGTCTTTCTGCAGCCGTGTGTCCTCCCAAGTCACAATTTAAAATATTCAAAGTAAACAGGGCATGAGTCAAAAAGATTCTGAGGTATAGGTTTATATAGTCTATCTCCTCCTTTTTGTTTTTGTAAAAGTATTTTTAATGTTCTGTTTGCATGCTTAACAATGGCGTGTCCCTGAGGGTTGTATGGGATGCCAGTGGTGTAAACTATGGTATAAATGGAACAAAAGTGAGAAATGCAGCACTAGTATCAGCAGGTCCATTGCCCGTTTTAAGGAAAAGCAGTTTTCCTATAGCAGCAAAGGCTGCCAGACAATGGGTGATAACATGCCTAGCGCTTTCTCCGGTTTGAGCAGTAACAAAAACAAAACCTGAGTACATATCAATTGTCACATCGACCCAACATTGTCTGCCAAAATGTGAAATGTGTGTTACATCCATTTGCCATAATTGATTAGGTTTAAGGCCTCAAAGGTTAACCCCTGTGGATGGCACAGGAAGATGGACTGCACATGTTGAACATTGATTAACAATTTCTTGGGCCTGTTCTAGAGTCAAATGAAATTCCTTGTGCAGTACAGCAGCATTCTTATGATAATAAGCATGTGAGCTGATAGCAAGGTGATATGGCGAAGGATTAGGAATTAATGTTGGTGCCACTAAGAATCAATCATTGAATTTCCTTGGGCTAGAGGTCCAGGAAGCCCAGAATGAGAACTGATATGTCCTATAAAACAGGGTTGTAACTGATGTTGAATGAGTTTCTGCAGCTTTAAGAAAAGATGGAAAAGTTCTTCACTATTGGTATGTCTCAGGGTGGCTGTTTCAATTTGTTGAACAACACCTACTACATAATTACTGTCTAAGAAAATGTTAAAAGAATCATTAGGAAAGTCTTCTAAGGCCCAGATGACAGTTTGTAAGTCAACACGCTGTGCTGAGGTAACGTGGGTTAACAAGATCTTAGTTCAAGAGGTACAATAGCACCCGCCCTTACCAGAATTGGAGCCATCTGTGAATATTACAAGTCCTCCAGTGATGGGTTGAGAATGTATCACTCGTGGAAATATGAAAACAGTTTGACTAATGAAATGGAGTAACTGACTTTTAGGATAGTGATTATCCAAAGTTCCTGGAAAACTGGCTAGCACTATTCGCCAATCAGGAGAGAACTGCCGGAGCCATTCTTGTTGGGTTTTATTAAAGGAAGTCACAATATTATCTGGTTCATGTGCCAATAATTGGACAGTCCTGATCCTGACCTTAGCAATCATGTAAGCCACCAAGGTATGAAAAGGAGTTATAACCTTCTTCTGAGCATTACTCATGTGCAGCCATTCTATTATTCTTTTTTCCTTCCACAGGACACCAGTGGGAGTGTGTGATGTTGGAAAAATTAAAACTTGTAAAGCCTTCATGGGATCAACCCTTTGTAATTAAGCCAGCTACAATGAAGAGTCCACCTTAATTAGAGCATGCTCAGCCCCAACGAGATGGACTGGCAAGCGGCAGCATCGATGGATTCAAGTGTGGCAACAATACTGAGGTTGACCCAGGACCGGACAGTGTTTCATTCCACTGTGCATAAGGTTGCTATGACTCTGTACCAACTCGATGGCACCTAACAACAACAGCCTCTGGAGTTAATACATGGTGGAAGGATGGGGAAGTATTACCTTGTAAAATAGTAACAGTGGTTGCAAGTCATGCGTAGTGAGTTTTAAGGTGGGTCGCAGCCAATTAATGTCTCCTAATAATCTTTGTCAGGAGGGACCAGTCGCTGGAGAAGGATATCATGTTTAGCAAGGTGGAGGTTCAGAGAAAAAGAGGAAGAACCCCAATGAATTGGCCAAGTGGCAGTATCGATGGACTCAAGCGTGGCAACAATAATGAGGTTGGCCCAGGATCGAGCAGTATTTCACTCTGCTGTGCATAAGGTCACCATACCAAAACAGGACCTAGGCTGTATGGGTTCACGGCTCCCTTGTTGATAGCGACCCAGTCCTTTTCTTTGGTCAAATCCTTGTTGCGGCATTTGTGCTGTAACAATTGAGCTAGGGCTGACTAATAAAAGTCTCATATTTTCTACAATATCTCTTCCCCATAAATTGACAGAGAGATAATATAAAACATATGGCATAAAAAAAAACCTGTCTTCCCTTCAGGATCCTCCCACTTCAACAACTGAGCACTTTTACTGGGATTAGTAACCTGTCCTACACCTTGCAAATCTACATTCGCTTCATCCAATGGTCAAGAAGCCAGTGCTTCCAGGCTATGACAGAAACATCAGCCCCAGTATCTAATATTCCCCTAAATCTTTTCCATTTATAATCAAATCTGCTTCAGGCTGCTCTTGTTTAATGGCTTGAAACCAAAAAGCATCAGAAGAAGCAAAGCCTTTTGGTCCTCAATGTTCTTTTTGTGAAGGCTTTCCAAATTTAATTGAAGGGACCAACACTAATGGGGCAATTTGGTTTTCAAGTAGACTTGAACTATAAAGTTGCTAGTCTAAGCCATTACCTTTATTTCTCTGGTAAAATTCAAATTTATCACTCCTAGAATAATATGAAGACCTTTCAGGCAGGTACTAATATGACCTAGAAGGAAGCCCATGGTCCATCTAGGAAGGGGGTCAGATGCTCCAGTGGGAAAGGCCTGAGGTCTTATATCTGTCATCAATATGAATCTGGAGGTGGGATTGAGGTCCAATCCTGCCTTCCCAGGGGTACCACAAAAGAGGTCCTGAATTGAGTGCTTTGTGGAGTTTGGATGAAACTGTTGGAGAGGGATTATAAAAAGTGCCCCTATTGTTTATTGGGGCTGAGGCCTGCCCTGCAGATGTTTCCCTGCAAAGTGTTACCATCCATGTCAATTTTTCACCTACAGTCACTTTCCCAATGGCTTCCAAGCTTACAACGAGGACAATGACCAGGTTGGCGCTGGTAGCAATCAGTAGGATAATTAGCTGCCCTCTGCCGATGCTGACACTCTCTTGCAAAATGACCTTCCATAGCACAGGTAAAATAGGCCCTGCAGTTGTTGCTATTCCTCCCTTGGAAGGCTTGCTGCATGGTAGCAGCCAGTGTCACTCCCTGCATATAAGAGGGTCCAATTTTGGCGCTGAGCCTGTAAACTAGCTCTCTTCTGGTGAGGTGGAAGGGGCTCCTTACAACACTTATTAGCATTTTCAAAGGCCAATTGTTTCACTATCAGCTGTCCAGCCTGTGCATTGGAGATAGTCCATCCCACTGCTTGTAATAAGCGAGCTATGAATTCCTGAAAAGGGTCTTCAGAACCTTGTCTGATGCTAAATATGTTCAAAGATCTTTCTCTCTCTATGAGTAGTTCCTTTCAAGCCCTTTGTGCAGCTATATTAAACTGCTGATATGTCTGAACAGTAAAATTTAGCTTCTGGGCCATTACTGCATAATCTCCAGTCCCCACTAACATATCCAATATAATGGGAACATTATGGTTTCAATTCCTTTCTGCTTGCTCAGCACTAAACTCATGACAGCTTGCTTTCCACATAAAATAATCTCCTGGTGAAAGGCAGGCCTTAGATATAGTCTGCCAATCTGATGGACATAAGGCCTCGATTGCAATTGTGTCCAATAAACTTAAAGTAAAAACGGCAATAGGTCCATACATAGTAACTGCTGATTTGAGTTCTTTTATAGTTTTGAAAGGGATGATCTGACGGTCTTAAAGCATCTGACCTGGGTTCTGAGGATCCTGCCTCTCTAGGACAGGATTGACTTCTTATTGAAAACCCATCATTACCTCCCTACTATTCTTGCTTCTCTCAAGGCCTTTTGAACTACAAAGCAGGCACAGCACAAGAAATCCCCTCCCTTGCTTTAGGAATTGAATGTGTAAGCACTTTCAGTTTTGTGCTGGCATCTGTTGCTTCAGCTAATGATAAGATATTTAATTGTGGTACACATATCTCTGATTCTTATTCTCAATCTGAATCGGTACCTTCCACTACCAGATTCCCCTGTTCCTTTAAGGAATAATCCTAGGGACAAGTGGAGGTTCCCTGTTCTCCTAGTTCCTCCTTCTGCAGCACTGATGAGTCAGGTGAATGCAGCTGCTCATGAGCCTGCATTGCCACTGCAAATGCTGTGAAAGCTCAGACTGGGAGTTAGAAACTGCTC
>NW_006408706.1:4724208-4737536 GCF_000296735.1 Chrysochloris asiatica
AAGGCCATATTTTCCAACTACTGATTATTCCTCTTTGTTCCCAACCTTTGCATTCCAATCACCAGTAATGATCAATATATCTTGATTGCATATCTGATCAATTTCAGATTGAAGAAGTTGGTAGAATTCTTCTATTTCATCCTCTCTGGCTTTAGTGGTTAGTGTGTAAATTTAAGTAGCAGTGGTATTAACTGGTATTAACTCTTCCCCAGTTGCATTTTGAGTGCCTTCCAACCTGAGGGCTCATTTACTGGTTTTATATCTGACAGTTTTTCTGCTATTCATAAGGATTTCAGTGACTAAATATTCGGAAATAGTTCGTCCTGCTTTCTTCCTAGTCCTTCTTCATCTGGAAGCTCATCTGAAACCTGTCCACTGTGGGTGACCCTGCTGGTATTTAAAATACCCATTGCATATCTTCCAGAAAGCAACTCACAAGCCACCACAGTATGGCAAACCTTCAAGTTTGATAGGTTATGAACCAATTTTATGTCACTCATCCCACTGTAGGACTTCTCAGTCATATGCACCAGGTGTGTTCTATATATCGTCACAATTTCTCAGTACTCCTCAAGGATTTTAGTCACAATAGTTTAGTCAGTAAGTTGTTATTGGTAAGTGCCACTGAGTCCGTTCCAACTCATAATGAACTTTTATAGGGTTTTGAGGGAACAACTGTTGGGTGTGAACTGCTGACCTTGTGGTTAGCCTTTCAGTGAGTATTTAATCCTGATTTCTGGACTCTCTTCTTGCCCTACCTCACCAGCATCTTATAGATTGTATTATCTAGTATTTCTATCATTACTTTCTTTGCTGTTTTTGTTAAGAGTCATCTAGTCAGGCCAGCTCAGTGATCCTTCTTATTTTTCTTTTTATTCTGATTCTTGTTATTCTTTATATAGCAACTAGACTGTTAATAATCAGAAAAAGGAAAAGAATCATATGCAAGTCCTTGGGCCTGATATAGTAATAACATTGGAGGATAAATGGGCAACACACTTTGATTTTCACCTGTAAGTCTATAAAGTGGAACTGAGATTGTCTTTGGGTGATTCCTCACCCTTAACAAGAAAACTTAATTCCAAAACTCCTTTTTCAAGTGAATTTCAAATGCATTTTGTATCACCTACTTTCAATGGAGTTGTAGCAGAAACTTGGAGGAGTGCAAACGTTAAATACAGCAGAGGTAAATACAGTTATATAGACAGTCCTGAGCTAACAGTGTTCTATGAGTAGATACATGAATAGACATGCAATCTGAATGGTTGTGGGAAGAAAATTGGAGTATATCCATGAATATATAGAGATGACAGGGGATATTTGCCCATGGGTATTTACCTGTGCTATAAATATATCCTTGAATGTAATGGAGCATACAGAGGGTACAATTATGAAAACTTCTTAGACAAGCAAACACTGTGAGGGAAAGAGTCACTGGGCCTGAGTACTCAAGACCATGGTCTCAATAGGCACCAAAGCTCAAAGGCTTAACATAGTCCACAAAGACAGTGTTCTATATAATACTTTGGCAAGTAGAAATAGGCATCTTAAAAGCTCATGAGAGTTGATCTAAGGTGCAACTATTGGTCTTCTTTTTATCCTGAGGAAAGAAGAGTGAAGAAAATTCAAGACAAATGATTAGTTTGAAATTTGAAGACAAAGAATTAGTCAAGAGGACTAATGGACCATAGGTGTCCATGACCCTGAAATCAGAACAACTAGAACTACAGCTACCACTGTTGTTGAAATTGTGAAGATATATAGTACACACCTGGTGCACATGACTCTGAAAGGGGTCACATTACAAGATCTAAGATAAAGTGGAAGGAAAATGTGAAATAAAACTTAAGTTTACTGGTAGATAGAAATAGATGGAACCCTGAAACTAACTTTCTTAGTTACTCTTCGTGTATGGAAATGAACTCACCTCCATGGCTCATTTTCCAACTCAACAATAGACAGATCTATAAGGAGAATTGGAGTCCTGGTGTGGCACTGTATGTTAATGCACTAGGCTGCAAGGTCACTTTGAACTGTAAGGTTGATGGTTCAAGCTCACCAGCCACTCCTTGGAAATCCTATACAGAGTCACTATGGGTCAGTGCCAACTCAATGGCACTTAACAATAACAACATAAGGTTTATTACAACACTAAGGAGGTACATTCACCTTAGAATAATCAACCATTTGGCATCAAAAGGGTAGCATTTGCTTAATGGTAAAGAATTAGGAAAGGAGGAAGAATGAAAACTGAAACACATGGAGGAAGAAGAATAAGTGATGTCATATTGTTGGATTGCAATCAGTGACATAAAGTAAAATGAGTATGAACTGTTCTGCATACATTCACCCAATTCACAGTGAAGAATACTTTTTGAAAATCTCTAGTCTGTATTGTTCCAAACAACTGGAAAGAAAAAAAAAAAAAAAAGAGGCAAGAGATTTCCCTTTTTTTCCTTCTGAGAGTACACATCAGAATGGATATAGAGTTTTTACAAAATTAGATTATCATGGAGACATCAAAAATGTTTCTTTAATTTTACTTTTCTACAGAAGAGACTTTAGGCTTTATCTTTAGCGTGAATGTGTCCCTGAGATAAGAATGTCCTTTACTGCCATTGTTACTTGATATTGTACAGAAAGTTCCAGCTACAGCATAAGGCAATAAAGAGAAATAAAGGTATACAAGTAGGTAAGAAAAAAAAAAAAAATACGATCCCTATTGGCAGATGACATTATGATACACATAGAAAATTTCAGAGACCTCAGGAGAAAGCTGAAAATAATGGAATATTTCAGCAAACTGACAGGGTACAAGATCAACAAACAAAAATCAATTATATGGAGTCCTGGTGTGGTGCTGAAGGATTATGCGCTGGACTGTAAGGCCAGTTTGAACCACAAGGTCAGCAGTTCAAACCCACCACCCATTCCTCAGAAACCGTACATAAAGTCGCTATGGGTCAGAATGGACTCTACAGCACTTAACAACAGCACTTACAAAGAGAACTCTGAGAAGGAAACAATAAAACAATATCATTTACAATCACCCTCAAAAAGATGACATACTAAGGAATAACTCTAACTAGGAATGTAAAAGATGTATACCGAGAAGTCTACAAAAGATCTATAAAAACAGAAAGGCATGCCATGTTCATGAATGTTGTTGTTAGGTGCCATCAAGTCAGTACCGACTCATAGTGACTCTATGCACAACAGAATGAAACACTGCCCGCTCCTGGGTGAATGTCACAATTGTTGCCATGCTTGAGCCCATTGATGCTGTCACTTTGCTAATCCATCCTGCTGAGTATCTTCCTCTTATTCTCTGACCCTCCACCTTACCAAACATGATTACCTTCTCCAGTGAGTGGTCCCTCCAGACAGTATGTCCAAAGTATGAGAGATGAAGTTTGGCCATTCTGTACTCCAAGGAGCATTCTGGCTGCACTTTTTCCAACACAAATCTGTTTGTGTTGGAAAGCCCATGGGACTTTCAATATTCTCTTCAAACACCATAACTCAAAAGCATCAATTCTTCTATGGTCTCTCTTATTCACTGTCCACCTTTCAAATGCATATGAGATTACTGAAAATACCATGGCTTGAGGCAAGCACACCTTAGTCCTCACACTGACATCTTTGCTCTTCAATACTTTAAGAAGGTCTTGTGCTGCCAATTTGCCTAATGAAATACATCATGATTTCCTGACTGTTGCTTCCATGAGTGTTGATAATTGATCCAAGAAGTCCTTGACAACTTCAATCGTTTCTCCATTGATAAGAATATTGTTTATTGGTCCAGTGGTGAGGATTTTTGTTTTCTTTACATTGAGATGCAACCCATACCGAAGGCTGTGCTTTTTGATCTTCATAAGTAAATAAATATTTTTAGTCCTCTTCACTTTCAGCAAGCAAGGTTGCATCATCTGCATATCGCAGATTGTTTATGAGTCTTCCTCCAATCCTGATGCCATGTTTATCTTCATAAAACCCAGATTCTTGGATTATTTGCTAAGCAAACAAATTGAATAAGTATTGTGAAAGAATACAACCCTGTCATACACCTTTCTTCATTTTAAACCATTCATTATTCCCATGTTCTGTTTGAACAACTGCTACTTTGTACAGATACAGATTCCTCATGAACAAAATTAAGTGTTCATGAATACTCATAGTTGGCAATGTCCAGAACTTGTTATGATCCACACAATTGAAAGACTTTGCATAGTTAAAAAGCACAGGTAAACATCTTTCTGGTATTCTCTGCTTTCAGCCAACATCCATTGGACATCAGCAATGAGATTCCTCGTTCCAAGGCTTATTCTGAATGCAGCTTAAACCTCTGGAAATTCTCTGTCAATGTATGATTGTAGCGGTTTCTGTATTACCTTTAGTAAAGCTTTACTCACATAGGATATCAAAGATATTGCCTGATGATGTCCACATTCCATTGGATTACCTATCCTTGGAATGGGCACAAATATGGATCACTTCCAATCAGTTGGTCAGATAGTTGTCTCCCAAATTTCTTGGCAGAGATGAGTGAGTGCCTCCAGTGCAGCCTCACTTTTTTGAAAGATTTTAATTTTTATTCCATCAATTTCTGGTGCCTTGTTCTTTGCCAATTCCTTCAATGCACCTTGGACTTCTTCTTTTAGGATCACTGGTTCTTGATCATATGCTACCTCTAGAAATGGTTGAACATTAACCATTTCCTTTTGGTACAGTGACTCTGTGTATTCCTTCCATCTTTTTTTAGTGCTTTCTGCATCATTCAATAATTTTCCCAGAGAACCTTTCAATAAAAGAAAGTTGAGGCTTGAAATTTTTTTTCAGTTCCCCCAGCTTAAGAAATGCTGACGTGTTCTTCCTTTTTGGTTTTCTGACTCCAGATATTTACACATTTTATTTTAATATTTGGCTTTGCCTCCTTGAGTTGACCTTTGAAATTTTCTGTTCAGATCTTGTTTCTCCAAATTTCTTCCATTTACTTTAGCATCTCTACACTGGAGAGCAATTTCAGTGTCTCTTCTGACATCCATTTTGACCTTTTCCTTCTCTCTTGTCTTCTTAATGACTTTTTGCTTTCTACATTTATGTTGTTCTTGATGTCATCCCACAACTTTTTCAGTCTTTGGTGTTTAGTTTGATGTATCATATCTGTTCTTCAGATGATCTCTAAATTCAGGTGGGATATATTCAAGGTCATTTTTGGCTCTCATGGACTTGTTTTCATTTTCTTCAGCTTGAGTTTGAATTTGCATATGAGCAATTGATGGTCTGTTCCACAATCTGCCCTGGCCTAGTTTTAACTGATGATTATAGAGCTTTTCTATCGTCTGTTTCCGTAGATGTAGTCAATTTGATTTCTGTGTATTCCATCTGGTGAGGTCCATGTGTATAGTCATCTCTTATGCTGTCTAAAGAAGGTATTTGAAATGGACAAATTATTGATTTTACAGAATTTTATCATATGATATCAAGCATAATTTATATAACCAAGGACATATTTTCCAACTACTGATCCTTCTTCTTTGTTCCTAACCTTTGCATTCCAATCACCAGTAATAATCTATATATCTTGATTGCATGTTGATTTCATATTGAAGAACTTGGTAGAATTCTTGTATTTCACCCTCACTGGCTTTAGTGATTGGTGCATAAATTTGAATAATAGTGGTATTAAGTGGTCTTCCCTGTAGGTGTATGGATATTATTGTATCACAGACAGTGTTGTACCTCATGACTGATCTGGATATGTTCTTTTTGACAATGAATGCAACACCATTCTTCTTCAATTTGTCATTCCCATCATAGTAAACTATGTGGTTGTCAGAGTCACAATGGTCAATACCAGTTCATTTCAGATCACTAATGCTTAAGATACCAATATTTATGCATTCTATTTCACTTCTGACAATTTTCAATTTTCCTAGATGAACAAATGAAGGTCCTCCCGGGCTTCCCTCCCACAAGCTTTCCTCCATTCATGTTATCATGGTCAACTGTACTTTGAGGAGGCAGCTCCTCCCCATTCTCATTTTGAGAGCCTTTCAACCTGAGGGCCTCATTTTCTGCCTCTATATCTGACAGTTTTTGCTGCTATTCATAAAATTTTCAGTGACTTAATATTTGAAAGTAGTTTGTCACTCCTTCCTCCTAGTCTGTCTTTGTCTGGAAGCTCATGTGAAACCTGTTCACCATGGGTGACTCTGCTGGTACTTAAAACACCTGTGGCATAACTTCCAGAATCACAGCAACTCACAAGCCACCACAGTACGAGAAACTGACAGATGAGTGATAGATGTTCATGGAGAGGGAGGCTTAATGGGCTCAAGTGTAACAATTGTGAGGATGGTGCAGGACTGACAGTGTTTCTTTCTGTTGTGCATAGGTTCACTATGAGTTGGAACCTACTGGATGACACCTAGCAACAGTAACAATAGAATTGTCCCTAGTTCCTCTTCCATAATCTTTATGGTTTGGGGTTTTGCATTTAGGTATTGCATCATTTTGAGTTAGTGTTTATGAACATTTAACAAAATGTTCATTGATAAAGAGGCTTAATTTTGTAAAAATTTCAATTCTACTCAGAGTGATACACAAATACAATTCAATCAAATTCCAACATTTGTTAGTAATATGTAAAAACTAATTTAAAACTTTGCATGGAAAAGAAAGTGGGCTTAAATAAGCAAAGCATTATTGAAGAAGAGGAATGAGGTAGGAAGCTCCTACTTCCTGATCTCAGACTCTAATGAAAGACATACAAAACAAAGGAACAGAGTTTGAGAACCTAAAAGTCAATTCATCCACGTATGGACAGCTAATATTTGACAAGAGCTGATTAAATGTGAAAGATAAAGTCTCTTTAACAAATTGTGCTGATAAACCTGAATGTACGTTTGCAAAAAAAATGAAACAAGGTCCAAACCTCACTCCATACATAAACACTAACTCAAAATGCTGCAAATACCTACATGCAAAACCTAAAACCATAAAGATTATGAATGAGGAACTAAGGACAATTCTGTTGTTATTGCTGCTACGTGTCATCCAGTTGGTTCCAACTCATAGTGAATCTATGCACAACAGACTGAAACACTACTCAGTCCTCCACCATCTTCCCAATTGTTACATTTGAGCCAATTACTGCTCCCACTGTGTCAGTCTATCTTCTTCACTGATCCCCCACTTTATGAAGTACTGTCTTCAGAGACTGCTCTCTCCTGATAATACAATGCCAGGGGACATAATATACGACATAATTAAATGTCAAATATAGCTAAAGCTAGATAACAGAGATCTCCTAAAAATTCAACACTTAGACTCATCAAAAGATTCCAGCAAAAGAATAATAAAGAGAATCTATAAATTGTGAAAGCATTTTTGGCTATGACATATTCAAAAAAGGTCTAAACTTTAAAATTTATAGAAAATTTCAACACTTCAGAAACTAAAAGACAAACCATCCAATTAAAAAATGGATAAAAAAAAACATGAACAGACTCTTCTGTGAAGGACAGACTCTTCACAAAACAAAATATTCATGCTGCTAACAAACACATGAAAAGATGTTTGTGATCATTGATCATTGTTTTTGTTGTTGATGTTAGGTGCCATCCAGTCACTTCCAACTCATCAACCCTCTACATAACAGAACAAAACACTGCCTGAAACTGCACCATCCTTAAAATTGTTCTTACATTTGAGCCCATCGCTGCTGCCACTCTGTAAACCCATCTCGTTAGGGGTCTTCCTCTGTTTTACCTAACCTCCACTTTACAAAGCATGATATCCAAAGCATGGATACAAAGTGTCACCATTGCTTCTTCTAAGGAGCATTCCTGTTATAGTTCTTCCAAGATAAATTTGTTTGTTTTTATTGCAGTCCACAGTACTTTCAGTATTTTTCCTCAACACTGAAATTCAAATACATCAATTCTCCTGGGGTCTACCTTATTGTCCAACTGTCCAGCAGCATATGAGGTGATTTAAAACACCATGGCATGCATCAGGCACACCTTATTCCTTAAAGTGATGTAGTTACTCTTTAACACTTTAAAGAGGTTTTTTTGTAGTAAATTTACGTAACACAATACATTTGAATTCTTGACTGTTGCTTCCATGAGCATTGATCCAAGGAAAAAGAAGACTCTGACAGCTTCAATATTTGCTGTTTTTATTGTAATGTTATTTATTGTAATGTTGTGAGGATTATTTTTGAAGTGTAATTTATTCTGAAGGCTGTAGTCTTTGATCTTCGGCCATAGTATTTCAAGTTCTCTTCGGTTCTAGCAAGCAAATTTGTGTTATATTCATATCACAGGTTGTTAATGAGTCTTTTTCCAAGCCTAATGCCACAGTCTTCTCCATATAAGCCAGTTTCTAGTAAGTCTAGTGAAAAGATACAACCCTAATACATACATTTCCTGATTTTAAACCATTTAGTGTCTCCTTGTTCTTTCTAACAGTCTCTTAGTCTATATACAGGTTCCTTATGCGCACATGAAGTGCTCTGAAATTCCCATTTTTCTCAGCGCTATCCATAATTTGTTATGATCAACATAGACAAATACTTTTGCATAGTCAGTAAAGCACAAGTAAACATCTTTCTGTTATTCTGTTTTCTGCCAAGATCACCTGATATCAGCAATAGCATGCACCATTCCACATCTTCTAAATATGGATTGAATTTCTGGTAGCTCCCTGTTAACATATTGCTACAACTGTTTTTGAATTATTTTCAGCAAAATTTTACTGCGTGTGATATTAATGATTTTGTTTGGTGATTTCTACATTTCATTGGGTCACCATTCTTTGGGATGGGCACAAATATGAATCTTTCCAAATTTCTTGTCATAGATGAGTGAGTGCCTCAAGTGCTCTATCAGTTTGTTGAAACATTTCCATTTGTATTCTATCAAGTCCTGTTGGCATTCCTGTTAAATGACCTTGAGTCTGTTCCAACTCACAGCAACCCTGTATAGGGTTTCTGAAAAGCAGCTGGTGGTTTTGAACTGCTGACCTGGTGGTTTGCAGTCCAGTTCTGATCATACACCACCACACCAGGAGTCCTAGAAACTTATTTTTCACCAATGTTTTCAGTTCAGCTTGGATTTCTTCCTTCAATACCATCCTTTATTGAACATAGGTTCAATAGAAAGTCCTAGTTAGAATGGGTAAAATGTGTAGAACAAAATTCAAAAAATAAATAAATAAAAAAATAAAAATAGCCAGACATACTGGTCTGAAAGAGACAAAAAGAATCCCCAAAGTTATAATCCTAAAACACCAATCTAATCTGAAACTGAATAACCTCCCAGAGGCCTCCTCTCACTCTTCTCAGTTAAATGTTGTTGTTGCTGTTGTTAGGTACCATCGAGTCGGTACCAACTCATAGTGGCCTTATGCACAGCAGAACAAATAAACCCACGGAGAATGTGTGCCTTAGTGCAATCAAATATATGAGAACAAAGGGAGACATTTTCAGTAAGCCAAATATGTAATGACAGGGAAAGACAAGAAAACCAGACAAAAACCAGGGAACCCACTGGAGCTATAGGGAGAGCACCGATATATTGCAGCAATTGCAACCAATGTTACAGATTTTGTGTATGAAGTATAGAATGCAAAACTAATTTGCTATGTAAACTTTCAACAAAAATACAATGAGATGTTGAATAAATAAATATCATGGGAATCAAGAAAAGAGAGAGAGTGAATGTCTCTCACAGCTACTCCAGTAGTACTTTTTAAAAACTACCACCTGTTAAGCAAATTAGATTTAATACCTCAGACACAACAAATAAAGAAATTCTTGCCTTTCTAAGAAAGCATTATCTTCTGTAAGTCTATAAAGCTTAATAGAAAATAGAATTTGTCAATAGAAACATTTAAGACCAGAGCTTCTAAGATGCTAATTACTCTACAAATTGTGTTTAACATTGGCTATGATCTGTTATACGTTAGCGCTATCAATACATGTTCTCTCTTTATAAAAATGCTCTAATCAAAATATGCTCTAACTGATCCACTTTATTCCTACAGGCACTTCATTTTACACTAATTTGTATTACCATTTTCACAAGGTTTACACTAAATTGAGCCAAATAACGGTTCACCTGGGTTTAATGTCACTATGAATTTTCCTATAAGGATTCTCTCTAACTTTATTTCTTTACAATTTCAAAATTTTCCATAAAATTCCTAAGAAAAGTTTTGCAATAAAATAAGTTTATGAAATGTCCCATTATCTACCTCTATCTTTAGCATAATATATGAAGATCTATGTAGTACAATAATCACAGAAATGTGCTATTCATTTCACTATGCTACTCTAAATTTATTTTGTCGAAGAGTCTCCTTTGTACAGCATACCCCAAATTTAAAATGAAAATAACACTGATTTTTCAGTGTATAGACTTTGGGAATATTTGTGTGTGTGTGTATATATATACTGTTGTTCTTATATGCCATCAAGTTGGTACCGACTCATAGCGGCCCTTACTAAACATGATGTCCTTCTCCATGGACTGGTCAGTCCTGACAATATGTCCAAAGTATAAGACACGAAGTCTGGCCATCCTAGCTTCCAAGGAGCATTCTGTCTGCACTTCTTCCAACATAGATCTATTTGTTTTGTTGGCAGTCCTTATACTTTCAATTATCTCCTCCAACACCATAACTCAAAAACATCAATTCTACTGTCTTCCTTATTCGCTGCCCAACTTTCGCATGCATATGAGGTTATTGAAAACCCCACAACTTGACTCCGGTATACCTTAGTCCTCAAACCGATACCTTTGCTCTTAAACACTTAAAAAATTTCTTGTGCAGTAGATATGCCTAATGCAATATGTAATTTGATTTCTTGACTGCTGCTTCCATGAGTGTTGATGGTTGGTATGAGAAAAATGAAGTCTTTGGCAACTTCAATCTTTTCTCCATTGATAAGAATGTTGTTTATTGGTCTGGTGGTAAGGATTTTTGTTTTCTGTACATTGAGAGGCAATCCATACTGAAGTCTGAAGTCTTAGATCTTCACCATTAAGTATTTTAAGTCCTCTTCATTTCAGCAAGCCAGGTTGCATCATCTACATATGGGAAGTTGTTAACGAGTCTTCCTTCAATCCTGATGCCATGTTTTTCTTTATGTAACTGAGTTTCTCAGATTATTTGCTCAGCATCCAAATTGAATAAGTATGATGAAAGAATACAACCCTGTTGCGTCTTTCCTAAATTTAAACCATTTGGTTGCCCTGTGGTCAGTTTGAACAATTTCCTCTTGGTCTATATATAGGTTCCTCATAAGCACAATTCAGTGTTCCAGAATTCTTGTACTTCAAATGTTGTCTGTAGCTTGTCATGATCCATGATCCTCACAGTTGAAAGCCTTTGCAAGTCAATAAAGCACAGGTCTGGTATTCTCTGCTTTTAGCCAAAATCCATCTGATGTCAGCAATGATATCTTATGTTTCACATCCTCTTCTGAATCCAGCTTGAACCCCTCAAAGTTCTTTGTCAGTGAATGATTGCAGCTGTTTCTGTATCCTTAGTAAAACTTTACTCACATGGGACATAAATGATATTGTCCCATGATTTCTGTATTCTGTTGAGGCACCTTTTCTTTGGAATGGGAACAAATATGGATCTCTTCAGTTGGCCAGGTAGCTGTCTTCCAAATTTCATGGCATAGATGAGTGAGTGATTCCAGTGCCACGTCACTTTGTTGAACTATTTCAATTTGTATTTCATCAATTTCTAGTGCCTTGTTCTTTGCCAGTGCCTTCAATGCACCTTGGACTTCTTCCTTCAGTATCATTGGCTCTTGATCATATGCTACCTCTTGAAATGGTTGAACATATGCCTTTTCCTTTTGGTGCAGTGACTCTGTGTATTATTTCCATCTTCTTTTGATGCTTTCTGAATCATTCAATACTCTACCCATAGAATCCTTCAATAACACAAGTCGAGACTTGAATATATATACGTAGTTGCTGTTATTAAGTGCTACTGAGTCAGTTCCAACCCATAGTGATGCTGCATAGGTTTACAAGGAGTGGCTGGTGAGCTCGAACCACCAATCTTGCAGTTCAAACCGACTATGCAGTCCAGTGCATTAATACAAATACTCATACACATATATGTGTGTATATACAGTTTGAAGTCATCATAAAATATGTTTTAAGAGCTGTGTTTAATTATTTTATCTGCATCGAGTATGTATTGGGAAGGGAAGTTAATGAAAAAACAAAAATCATGTCACGGTTCTGCCTCAGAAAAACAGTGTCCAGTGCACAATTCTGTAGGTTCTATATGATTATTCCATTTATATTTGGACAGCATGGCTTCTACTGAAATTACAAAGATAAAATCAAAAGTGAAAAGTGGTTTAAACACCACAGAAGATTTATTCTTTTCTAGAATTGTTAAATTCTCTGTCTGGTATGTCCTTCCTACACTTGGGAAAGTAAACAGCATAGAGTAAGCATGCAAAAAATAGAATCACTGTTGTTAAATTTCTAATACTATGTTAAAAATATTTTTTAAGTTTAAAGCTGAATCACTCATACACTGCCAGACAGAATATGAAATGGGAGTGCCACTATTAATATATCGTAAACAGTTTGGGCAGGTATCAAATACATTATGCTTAGTGAAAGTAGTTAAAGAATCCTAACCCCATCCCCTTTCACCATATCCATTTAGACAAGATGAACACTATTCAGTGGCGATTCTACCTTCCCCCTCTCACTCTGAAACTAAACTCTTGAAAACTTGCAAGCCAGCCACCTCATGCCTTTATAGTCGCCCCCACCCCCATTTTATGTAGCCAATGTCTCAGCTGCCTGTCCCTATCCACCCTGTGTACTTAGGGGATAGGCTTGATCCTTGAAATGAAGACTCCTTCCCTCTCAGTTAGTATTTTGAGCTACTACACCCATAAGTAAAGGTCAAGTTCATAAAATTGTAGCAATTTACACTTGCTTCCTGTATCAAATCTTTATCTTGCTAGTTGAGTTATAATCATCAAGCCATCCAAGCTAGGTCAAGCGGATACTATCTGCAAATTTAAATGTTTTTGCATGCCTTTCCCCACTTCATATCAGCTGGATGGTTCACTCTCAGCTTGAGACCTCCTTGGCTAGGTCAGTGTCCATGGACACAAGAGTCCCCAGGTCTCCCTAAACTTCAGATCACGCAGCCATTCCTCTTATTTCTCTCATCTCAAGGTCTACAAGAGTCTATGAAACATGGTTGAACTCAGCCCCATGTCTTCATTACTGCCTTTCCCCCACTTCCACTCACAAGTAGACCAACGT
>NW_006408706.1:4738191-4744689 GCF_000296735.1 Chrysochloris asiatica
TCAAGTGTCTATTTTACAATATCCATAAAACAGTTAAGCACCCTTACATTATTTCCTCCCTTTTACCTATTAAGATTATGCCTCAATCCCTGTATCACAGAGCCCTGTGGTTCCAAGGTTGAGTATACATCACTATTTAATTCTGTCCCATTTAACCCATGCAAATATCTAAGTGCTCCTTTATCTTCCTGTTCTTGCATCTCCTCCCTTTCTTTTGAATTGCCCTCCCTTTCTTTGTATATTGCCCTCCCCCTCACCCAAGCAATGATGTTACTATTCCTAACCTGTTCCTTACTTTTCTCTTCCTCCTACCCTTGGTAACCAACAGAGAAGTTTGTTTTGTTTTGGTTTGTTTTTTTCTTTTAGTATGGACATCTTTTCTTAACCTTTTAATGTAATATTTGAATATTTGTCCTTTTGTGAACAAACATCTTGACATTATTTCCTCTCGTTTACCCCTCCAGCCTATGTCTCGCTGTTGGAAGAAGCACAGCCCGAATACTCCATGGGACCAGGATGGTGAGACTTTATCTCTCATACTTTTTCTCATATTATCAGGAGGAACCAGTCCCTTGAGAAGGACATTATGTTTGGTAAAGTAAAGGGTCAGTGAGAAAGAGGAAAACCCCCAAGATGGACTGGCATAGTGACAGAAGCAATGGGCTAAAGTGTAATAATTATTAGGGGGGTGCAGGACTAGGCAGTTTCTTTCTATTGTGTAGAGGGTCACTATGAGTAGGAGCCAACTCAACAGTACCTAACAACAACAATTGTGAAAATTTGGAAAATGTCCAGTTATGTGAATGAATGGGGACAATGATCGTTCAGTGGTAGAATTCTATTCTATAAAGGAGACCCAACTTCAAGTCCTGTTCAAGTCACCACAAGCACAGCCACCACATGTCTCTCATTAAAGGTTTGAATGTTGATATGTTGCTGAATTGAATTAAATGAAGCTTCCAAGCAAAGATAGACCACAGAGAAAAGCCTGGTGATCTAGTTCAGAAAAACAGTGTACAGCGTTTCCATGAATCAGGGACTGATTTGATGGCAAACAACAACAATAGCATAGAGATTAACAGATTGGTATGAAAAGATTGGTGTATGCCAGAGTTTGGTATGGATAAAGGTGAGTTTGATAAAACTGAGGAATGTAAAGGAATTTTTGAAGGTGAAAGAGCTATTTTATATCCTGATTGTAATAGCAGTTAGATGTCTATATGCAGAACTATAAATTCCACTCCCATCCCAGCCCCCACCAAAAAAATACAAATTTTACTGTGGCAATGTAGGATAAGCACTGGACAGCAAGGCCCATTTGAACTTCAGTGTCGGCAGTTCAAACTCGTCAGCCATTCCTCAGAAACAGGACCACTATGAGTTGGAACCAGCTTGACTGCACTTAACAACAACTGTAGAATAAGCACTTGACCGAAAAGTTAGTTTCATCACAAGGTTGGTGGTTCAAACCAACCAACTACTGCTCAGAAACTCTATACAGAGTAGCTATGAGTCAGAATCAACTTAATGGCACTTCACAACAACAGCAATATTTAATATATGACAACTAATAAAAACTAAATAGATGATGACAATATATGAATTGAGAAATGAACCCATGTAATTACATACAGTATAATATCTTTTTATAACATTTGAGACTGAAAATAAAATACAAACTTACTAGAAATTTATTAAGACCATACAAAATAGGAAGGAAAGAAACTGTAAATAAGGGATCTTGAATGACAATTATCTGAGGTAGAAGGTTGTGTCATGGATGTAGGAGGTCCATGTGATTGAATGTGAATTGTCATTAGTGTCCTAGTTTTTGGTTCAAGTGGTAGATTTGCAGGTACTTATTACACTCTTAGGAACTTCCTAACAAACCTTAAATTATTAAGCAAAATAGACAATTAGAAACAATTAAATAGCAAATCAGCACAAGAACACATTTCTGATAAAATTATATGGAATACCATTAATAAAGAAAGAGAGAGAGAAAAAAATTAAGTTATATCTAAATATCTGTGTAACAGCTCAAAAGAAGGAGCAAATCCTTACAGCAAGGATCATTCCCACCCCCTCCAAACACAGAGTAGACAGGGATGGGCAACTTGGACATTAGCTACCCAAAATGGGGGTGGCTACAAAGGCAAGAAGTGACTGGCTTACATGCTTTCAAGAGGGAACCTAGATACAGAGCACGTGGAGGAAGGTAGAATCTCCACTGAGTAGTATACAATCTGTCTAGGCAGGGCTGATGAAATGAAATGCGGATGGATCTCTTGTGATATGATAGTGAATAATTGTTATCAGGACTGCTTGTGAGGGTTGGAATTGTAAAGGTAAATGCTTTGTAGCAAGAAGGGGAGTGATTAACTTTTCAGCCTAGGAGCGGAGGCCCTTGGGACCATCAAGGGAGAAGAGCAGAGAGTGGGACCCTAACTGAGAAGCAGTGGTGCCTGAGATGAAGCCAGAGATGATGACATGGAGAGATGGAGCTGTTGGAGACTTTAGACTCAGAAAGAGAGAGGGGCTGTGTGCTGAGGACCGGGGGGCAGGCTTGTAGTGTATACCCTTTGGTTGGTTGATGATGCATGGAGGATATTGTAACCATAGCAATGAAATGATATACAATAGGATGAATGTAAAACTAATATTCTCCCATGTAAACTATCACATAATTCACAATAAAACATCAAAAAAATTTTTAATTAAAAAATATCTGTGTAAATACAAGGATATTGACAAGTAAGATTGAGAAGGTTAGGGAAATTGGAGTGTTAGAAGGAAAGAAGAGGCAAAATAAAGGGAAATCATTATTTAAAGATATTATGGATGAGAATTCTCCAGAACTGATAAAAACACAAATCCTCAGATCTGTGAAGCAAAAAAAGAAAGAAAGAAATTTATAACCTTGTTACAATCCTGCTAATCTCTAGATTATCAACGTCAAGAGAAGACTTTAAGAACAGAAAGAAAAGACAATATGACTGTGGACTTCTCAGTAGCAATAATATAGATCAGAAAAAAGGAGAGTGATATCTTTAATAAACTGTCAGAAAGTAATTGTGGAATTCAAATTAAATTCTTAGCAAAGTTATCTTTTTTACATGTATTCAGAATGCCTCTTTTTGGTGATAGTCAAGTAAACTATCAGAATGACCATATGACTAATATAAATTTCAGAAAAAGTAAACCAAAACCTACTGCCCTCAAGTTGATCCCATCTCATACTAACTCCATTTGCTGTTGTTAAGTGCTATCAAGTCAGTTCTTATCCACAGTGACCCTGTACAGAGTTTCCAAGGAGCGAATGATGAGCTTGAACCACCAACCTTGTGGTTCAAATGACTTTGCAGTCCACTGTATTAGCCCACAGTGCCACACAGGGACTCCATAGTGACCCCATAGGGTAGAGTAAAACTGTTCCATAGGGCTACTGGAACTGTAAATCTTTACAGGAGCAAACAGGCTCAACTTTCTCCCAGAGAATAGTTATCGGATTTGAACCAATGAGCAAGTGGGTTTGAACCACTGAGCATGGTGGTTAGTATCCTAATGCTTAGCACACTATTTTGCCAGAGCTTCTTGGCAAAAACTAGTTCTCTGTCTTTCTCTTCCTGAAATAGAAGGTATACTTGGAAGCAGAAACAGCACCGAATAAGTATGCTATTTTGATGATTCACTGTGGAACTGGCCACCAACTGCTCATACACAAGTTGATGCTATGGAAAATCAGAACAAATCCAGGAGGGTCTAAATACAACCTTGAGTATGACGTTGTTAGGTACCATCTAGTCAGCACCGACTCACAGCTAACCTATGCACAATAGAAGGAAACAGTGCATGGTCCCTCACCAACTTCACAATTCATGCTAAGCATGAGCCAATGCTGCTGCCACTGTACTAAATCCATCTCATTGGAGTCTTCCTTTTTTTCTCTGATCCTCCACTTTGTCAAACATGATATCCTTCTCCAGGGAATGGTCCCTCCTGACAATATGTCCAAAGGATGAGAGATGAAATCTGGCTATCCTGGCTTCCAAGGAGCATTCTGGCTGTATTTCTTTCAACACAGATTGGTCTGTTCTTTTGGAAATCCATGATACTTTTAATATTCTTCTCCAACACCATAACTCAAATGCATCAATTCTTCAATGGTCTTCCTTATTCACTGTTCAACTTTCTCATGCATATGAGGTTATTGAAGACATCATGGCTTGGATCAGGTGCACCTTAATCTTTAAACCAACATCTTTCCTCTTCAACACTTTAAAGAGGTCTTTAAATTTGGCTAATGCAATATGTTGTTTGATTTTTTGACTGCTTCTTCCAAGAGTGTTGACGGCTGATTTGATCAAAATCTCTTTGACAACTTTAATCTTTTCTGCATTTGTACAGATGTTGTTTATTGGTCCAGTGGTGACGATTTTTTTCTTTGCACTGAGATTCATACCGAAGGCTATGGTGTTTGATTTTCTTCAGTAAGTATTTAAAATCCTCTTCGCTGTCAGAAAGCAAGTTTGTATCATCTGCATATTACAGGTTGTTAATGAGTCATCCCATAATCCTGATGCCAACTTCAGTCTTCATATACTCTAACTTCTTGGATTATTTGCTCAGCATACAGATTAAGTGAGTATGGTGAAAGAATACAACTCTGGCACACACCTTCTCTAATTCTAAACCATTCACTGTCCTCTTGTTCTAGTCGAACAAATGCCTCTTGATCTACAGACAGGTTTTTCGTGAGAACAATTAAGTGTTCAGGAATACTCATTCTCCACAATGTTGTCCATAGCTTGTCATGATCCACACAGTTGAAAGTCTTTGCATAGTCAATAAAGCACATGTAAACATCTCTCTGGTATTATTTGATTTCAATCAAAATCCATGTGGCATCACCAATGATATCTCTCGTTCCATGTTCTCATCTCAATCCAGTTTGAACCTCTGGCAGTTCCCTGCAAATTATCTTCATAAAAATTTTACCTGAATATGATACTAATAACATTGTCTGATGAATTCCGGGAACCTTCATTTTTGGACAGGGCACAACTCAAAATGTGGAGAAACATATATAAACATCCATTAATAATCAGAACATGGAATTTATGAAGTATTAATCTATGAAAATTGGAAGCTGTAAAAATTGAAATGTAACACATAAATGTCTATATCCTAAGCATTAGTATGCTGAAATGGACAGGTATTAGCCACTCTGAATCTGGCTATCACATAGTTTACTATGCCAGGAATGACAAATTGAAGAGGAAATGCATCGCATTCATCATCAAAGAGAACATTTAAAGTTCTATCTTGAAGTGCAATGCTCTCTGTGGCAGTATGAAATCCGTAAACCCACAAGGAAACCAGTTAATACCACTATTATTCAAATTGACACACCAATAACTGAAGTCATATATGATGAAATTGAAGAATTCTTGCTGAAATCATATAAGACTTAAAATACTGATGAAGATCAAAGGCAATAGCCTTCAGTATGGATTGCCCCTCAATGTAAAGAAAACAAAAATCCTTACCACCGAACCAATAAATTCTGTTGTTGTTAAGCATCATCAAGTTGGTTCCGACTGATAAAGACCCTGTATAGGGTTTTGAGAAGCCCCTCCTTAAATTTAGGATTGTTGTTGTGTTTAAATGCTGTCTATTTGGCTCTGACTCACAGTAACGCTGTATAGGTTTTCTGAGGAGCAGCTGGCGGGTTTGACCTGCTGGCCTTATGGTTTTCTGCTCAATGCTGATCCTAGACTTTAATAGCAGATTAAACCCATCCTAGAAAGAGGCCCATTAGAATGAGAAATAGTGAACTGGTGGCGGGGGTATGCCATGGGGTCAGTTCCAACTCATAGCGACCTTGTATAGGATTTCTGAGGCTGTAAATCTTTACTGGAGTAGAAAGCCTCATCTTACTTCCGTGGAATCACTAGTAGTTTCAAGTTACTGACCTTGAGGTTAGTAACCTGACTTATAACCACTACACTACCAGAGCTCCTTATTAGTGAACTAGAAGGCTATAAATAGGAAGTGTTCAAATTGAAGCAGAGAGAATAAAAAGGATGAAAACAACTTAACAGAGCATAAGAATTACATGGATCATGATGAAGAGGTCCAAAGTCTGTAATCAAAGTCTATGAACTAGAAGTGAGAACAGTGTTGAAAGAATTTCTGAAAGAACAAAAAGCAAAACTAGCTGAGAATTTTCCAAAAGTTCACAAAAGACCTAAAACCACAAACTGAAAATATTATCCAAACTTCATAACCCCTGAAGATAGATAGATTTTATAGTTATACACAACTGTGATAGATATAGACAACTATGCCAAAGTGTCCTGAATATATAGTTAAGGGTTCCTAGTTGATTTTAGAGTTTAGCTAAAACTTTCTAGAGGAAATATGTAAATAGAATTGAATTAGAAATAAACACAAATGTGATATAATTCATTAAATGCAATTTATTTAACATTATGT
>NW_006408706.1:4745604-4749556 GCF_000296735.1 Chrysochloris asiatica
ACTGCCAGCCTTGCAGTTAGCATTCTAGTGCTTATTATACAGCACCAACAGAACTCCTTATATATGTCACAATATAGGAAATATTTAGATCTTTCATTTCAGATGGGGCTTCACTGTATCTTAGTATTCCTTGAAGGGATTTCAGAGATTTTCTGATGAGGATAAGACAATGGCAAGGTTGCATATTTGGATATAATCTAGGATAAGGATTTTGAACTAAAATATTTCTTATTGCATAAGAAAATTAATTTTCATAACTCTCAGCAAAAAGTTGTTAAAGGAAAAAAATTTTGAAGAGATTAAGGACTCTGGATATCAGAATTTGGAAAACGTTCCCAATAAAGAACATAAGCTCCAATTGCATGGCAGCATATTAAGTTCATAGGAGGGAGATGGCCAGTGCGAAATTAATTGTGCTGAGCCTACCCAAGGAATTTTAAGATAACTTATATACACAAGTAAGATGTTTTTTGTTCTGTGCTTCTATACCCTGTTGCCTTCTTTTGCCCTAAACCTTTAGTGAAAATTCTACTTCACAAAAGATTGTGTTAGTGATGTATTGGGAAATAAAGGAGTAAGTAGATTCATACATTTCAGAGAATAAAATGCTGTGTAAAGAGTTCAGACATCTCAAGAAGCAATAAGCTAAAAATGGTTGAGAATTGAGATCTGAAAGCAAGAACTTGTAATAAGAATTAATGGATAAAGCACTCCAGGGGCATCTACACAACTTTAATTAGTCAAGGAAAGCAATAAACTTCCCAATGGAGATGGCATGGGGACGACAAAGATGTTCTCAGCTTAGAGAAATCTGTAGAATGTGAATATTTAGTTTTACTTATGATTCTGACATTTAGTAAGCTTGTTGGGCAAGGCATAATTTTTAAAGAGCAGGATATTTATCCTTTAGCATACCACATACTTTTGGAAATTCTGTGTTTTGTTTTGCTTTAAATCTTCAGTTAGAACTGAATTATCTTGCTGTATAATTTCTCTAACCTGGAAAAGAAGTTAGCCTCTGCTTCTGATGCTGTTCATCATTTTTTGTCATTTTAATAAAGTTACTATCTTTTACCCTAACCTTATCTACTACAAAACACCCTTAAAAAAATTGAGTTCTGAATTTCTAAAAAGAAGTTGGTAAAATTTGTTTCAAAATTGACTGTCTAAATTGTAAACAATAGTAAGCTTAGTTGACTACAGATTTGCCAAAGCCCAGAACTGTTCCTCACTGATCCCAGTTTGAAGCAGATTCTAGAGCACATTGAATTTATCATTTAAATTGGATAATGTTAATAGTAATACATTGGCACTGTAAGATAAACACTGAACTTCTAACCATAGAGTGTTGATTCAAACCCATCATTCGTTACTCTGAAATCCTATACAGGGTCACTGTGAGTTGGAATTGTCAGTTGCACTTAGCAGCAACACCAATAGAAGATTAAGTAATGTATAACAACAGTAACACATAGAAGTCATACATGTTTTGTAGGTCCTACAGCTTATCTGGGATGCCAACTTTAAGAAAAATAATAAAATATAACCAATTCAAATTGTTGTTGTTGTTTGTGTCAGGTATTGTCAAGTCAGTGGGGAAAGACAGATTTTATGATCCATTTGTGAGTGATTGTTAACAGGGCTAATTGTGAGTGGTTAATTTTTCTATCCTGCTGTGTGTACAATGAACCATCACAGGAGCATGGAGGAGATCTCACTACCATCAAAGTCTCCGGGGTAGAGCTCGTCCTTTGTGCCTCAAGATCCCTGTGTGTTAAATTTCCATGACCAAGAGACAGAAAGCTGTGACACCAGAGGAGTGGCAGAGGAGAAGAAGAAGTAGAACCAAGAGCCAGAGCACAAGACAGAGAGGTAGGTTTCCCAGCTTATGGAGAAGTAAAGTGACTTTGGGCAGGACATTTACTTGCAGAGTGTATGTGGGAGAGGGCCAGGGGGACTCTAGGCACTTAATTAAAGGAGCTAGAGATGAGTGCCTTTAGGCTAAGGCTTATGGTAGAGTGGCATGTCTGTGGGCATTTATCAGCAGCCCTAAAATTGTTATTGTTGTTGTGAAGTGCTTTCAAATTGGTACCGACCCACAGCAACCCTGTATAGGGTTTCCAATGAGTAGCTGGTGAGCTTGAACTGGCATTAGCTTTGCAAAATTGCCAGAGTAATAAAGAGGCAGGGCCAAGGGACCAAGTGTCAGGGAGAGACCTGCCTGTGGGCACAGCAGAGGAGAGGCAGTTCAGACTGGAAGAACCATATCCCAAACATTTCTGGCCCTGAATTGTAATTTGTTAGCTTTATTAATACAGCCCATAACTGTGAGTATGATGTCTGAGTTCTATAAATTATTGATGCCAGCAGAGAAATAGAGTGCTGTGGGAGGTATAGTATGTTACCAATTTTTTTGCAATAACTAAATCATGTTTAGCTATTTTCTCCTGTTTTGAGTCTTCTGTTGGTGCTGCCAAGTCACTTCCAACTCATAGTGATACTATGCACAACAGAACAAAACGCTGTGCAATCCTACGCCATCTTCACATTCATTGCTTGAGTCCATTGCTGCTGCTACTATGCCACTCCATGCCCTTGGTAGTCATCCTCTTTTTCACTAACTCTCCACTTTACCAAGAATAATGTCACTCTCCAAGAACTGATGTCTCCCAATAATATGTCCAAAGTATAAGAGACAAAGTCTCACCTTTCTGGCTTCTAAGGAGCATTCTGGCTGAACTACTTACAACACAGATTTGTTTCTTCTGCTGGCAGCCCATGCTACTTTTAATATCATTCTCCAACACCATAACACAAATGCATCAATTTGTCTACTCTCTTCTTTATACACTGTCCCATTTTCACATTCATTTGAGGCTAATGAAAATACCATGGCTTGGGTCAGGCACACTTTAGTCCCCAAACTGCTATCTTTGCTGTTGAACACTTTAAAGAGGTCTTGGACAGCAGATGTACCTATTGCAGCGTGTCGTTTGATTGCTTGACTGATGCTTTCATGAACGTTGCTTGTAGATCCAAGCAAAATTCAAGTTTTGATTACTTGAATTTTTTCTCTATTTATCTTGATGTTGTTTATCAGTCCAGTAGTGAGGATATTTGTTTCTTTACGTTGAAGTGCAACCCATACCAAAGGCTGTGTTTTTGATCCTCATCAGTATGTGTTTTAAGTCCTCTTCACTTTCAGTAAGCAAATTTATATCATCTGCATCACAGGTTGTTAATGAATCATCCTCCAATCCTGATGCCTCACTCTTCGTCACATAACCCAGTTTCTCTGAGTATGTGCTAAGCATACAGATTGAATAAGTATGGTAAAAGAATACAGCCCTGGTGTATACTTCTCCTTACTTTAAACCATTCATCCAGTTGTTCTGGTTTATAAACAGGTTCCTCATGAACAATATTAAGTGACTGAAATACCCATGGTTTGCAACGTTATCCACAGATTGCATAGTTCTGTTGTTTTTGTTGTTGTTAAGTGCCATCAAGTTCCAACTCATTGTGACCCTATAGATATCCTAGGAGCAGGTGGTAGGTTTGAACCACCGTCCTTGCCATTCAAACCAACCTTACTGTCCCATGCTTAACCTACAATGATACATCAGGACTTCATAGTCCTCTTAATGTAGCAAAATATAAAATGATTTTTCTCATACCAAAAATCTTTGAATCTTAGAACAGATGGATGCATTTTGGATAAAATGGATTAACTATATTTTCATTAAGAGTTGTTCAGTGTCGTAGATTAGTTCTGACTTATAGAGACACTGTATAGGGTTTCCAAGGAGTGACTGGTGGATTTGAAATAAAAAAATCTGTAGTTAGTAGTCCAATGCTGATCCTACAATCATGTCTTCAAATTGTTTGAAAACTATTCAAAGAGGTGTATGTTGTTGTTGTTATGAGAAGTGGAGTCAGTTCTGACTCATAG
>NW_006408706.1:4752811-4754002 GCF_000296735.1 Chrysochloris asiatica
GCAATCCAATCACCAGTAATGACCAATACATCTTGATTGCCTGTTTGATCAATTTCAGATTGAAGAAGTTGGTAGAATTCTTCTATTTCTTCCTCACTGGAATTAGTGTTTGGTGCGTAAATTTGAATAATAGTGGTATTAACTGGGCTTCCCTGTAGGCACATGGATATTATCTTATCACAGACAACATTGTACCTCATGACTGATCTGGATATGTTCTTTTTGTCAATGAATGCAACACCATTTCTCTTCAATTTTCATTCCCAGCATAGTAAACCACATAGTTGTCATATTCAAAATGGCCAATACCAGTCCATTTCAGCTCACTAATGCCTAAGATATTGATGTTTTTGCATTCCATTTCATTTTTGACAACTTCCAAAAATGTTGTCTATTGGCATTTAAATATCTCTTCTTCACCACATGATGGCAATATAACCTAAATAGATAAGTGACTAAATCAGCCGGATACTGAGTACTGATATTCATTCTCTCTCAGATATCAAGAACCTGCCTGTCAAATAATTTGCGAGCATTTTGCCCAAGGATACTTAATTTCCTTTTCTCTTTACTATATTTTATCTAGAACAGGTGAAGTGTATTTAAAAAAAAAAATGTAATCATAACTTTTGTATTGCTTTTTTTTTTTAAAGCTGTGCTATTGAATCAAATGAAAACAAGGTAAACCAGACTAGAATTAAGATTTTCTTTTACAACAAAATGTATTCACTGGAATAGACAACTATGGAAACACAAATGTGACACGAATCACTGTTATTTAGGGTCCACTTCACCAAATTCCATATAGCATCTCTTCCCGAACCATCATATAAAGTATATTCTGACCAATTATGAAGAAAATTCATATGATTGGATTGAGAAACATTATCCACATGAACAGATGTAATTTGAAACTGTGACAAATGCTGCAAAGAATGTACATGATATTTGAGATCATATTTTTGTTGTTGTTATTGTTAGATGCTTAAAGAAATGTTTGTTATACTGAAAGTCAAAATATCAGGAAGAGTTAACCAGGTGAAGTCCAATGTGCTGGCAGTTGGAGAGAAAAATGTTCTGTGGCCCAAACATTATGAAGGGCTTCAAGTAGCCATTTTGAGAAATACAGAAGGGTAGACTAACAGATGAATGTAAGGTTTAATGCATCAGAACATTGTTGTTGTCAGGTGC
>NW_006408706.1:4754587-4756557 GCF_000296735.1 Chrysochloris asiatica
CAGGTTGTTAATGAGTCTTCAGAATATCAGAACATAGGTGTTAAAATTTATTGGAAACCTTTAGGTGACTTTAAGCATGGGAAAAGAGGTTTGATATATTAAGTGCTACAGGATAAGCACAAGGTTGGCGGTTCAAACCCACCATTCATCTTGTGGGAGAAAGATTAAGCTTTCTGCTCCCATAAAGATTTATAGCATCAGAAATCCTATATGGGTCAGTATGACTCAGAATCAACAGTACAGCACCTAATAACAAAAAGAACACGCTAACTGCAATGTAAACACAGTTGGCAGGAGGATACAGTTGGTGTTATTCTTAGGTATCATTGAGTCATATCTGAGTCATAGAATGAAACACTACCCAGTCCTGCTCCATCCTCAAAATTGCTCTAAAGTGTGAATCCATTGTTGCTGAAACTGTGTCATCCATCTCGTTGGATGTCTTCCTCTTTTGTACTGACTCCTCAACTTTACCAAGCATATTGTCTTTCTCCAAGTACTGGTAACACCTGGCAATATGTTCAAAGAAACAGAAATTATGACTCACTATCCTAGTTTCAAAAGGGTATTTTGCCTGTACTTCCCCCATGATAGATTCATTGGTTGTTCTGGAAATTCATTGTATTTTCAGTACTCTTCACCAATAGCATAAATCAAATGCATTGATTCTTTTACGGTCTTCCATATTCATTGTCCAATTTTCACATGCTTATGAGGCTATTGAAAATACCATGGCTATGGTAACCCTCAAAGTGGCATCTTTGCTTTGTAACACTTTAAAGAGATCTTTTGCAGCAGATTTGTCTAATGCAATACATCAATTGATTTCTTGACCGTTGCTTCCATGTGTATTGATTGTGGATCCAAGCATAATGAAGTCTTTGACGATTTCAGTCTTTGCTCCATTTTTCATGATGTTATTTATTGGCCCAGTTGTGAGGATTTTGTTTTCTTTACAGTGAGGTGCTATCCATACAGAGGATCCCAATGAGATGGATTAACAGTGAAGGTAACAACAGACTGAAGCATAACAATTGTGAGGATAGCACAGGACTAGGCAGCATTTGTACTGTTGTGCATAGGGTCACTATAAATCCCAACCAACTTGACAGTCAAGTTCCTAACAAGAGCCTCTCTTGTTTCCAAAAGCTGAAAGCATGAAATCTGCCTTTTGTAAAGTCTTTTTTAGTGAAATCCTGTTAAATTCCATCTGTTGAGCACTGCATGGAAATTCAAAAGGCAAAATACAGGATATCATTCTCTCGTGGTCAATGCTACGTACACCGGCATCAGGAAGCCTCAGACCTGGGGTTTGTCTGTGATAACATTAATGTAACTTTCAAATGCCTCATTACAAATGAGTTCAGAAGACTATGGCACTGGTAATAGAAATTTCCAGCTGTGTTTGTGGGTAGGGTCATCATAGTTACTGCATCAAGTGACGCCAGAAAGAAAGAAGAACAGATTCCAGGAAATAAAGTGACTTTTACCATAAGGTTCACTCACCTTCATCAGCTAACATCATAAATTTTTGTGAAATAGTGTGTTTTTTAGTTGTAAAACTTTATTCTTGAATGTAATCATTTTGTTTTGTTAAATAAATTCCAACTCTATTTTTATTAGTGTCAAGCAGATCATTATTTGTAAATTTTGTTTAATAAAATTTTGTTTATAGTTTCATTTCCAAGTTATATCTCCTTTTTAAATTAGTATAATTGTCAGTTGCCTCAATACACAGACGTTCATAAGAACGTGTGTTTGTGTATGTGTACTCAAGTGGAGAATTTTCCAACACTTTTAGTAAGTTAAGGATGGAAGATAAAACATTTTATTTTCACAACATAAGTATTACTTAAATAAGATTAAAAAATGAAATTAGTCACATATTTTTGTTATTGCCTTGCGTATTTTAATAATAAAAATAAACTAGTTTGAAGGAGCTCTGGTAGAGTAGTGGTTACGAATCAGGC
>NW_006408706.1:4756796-4768437 GCF_000296735.1 Chrysochloris asiatica
CCTTTTGTGCCAGCCGCAGCCATGGGCAACTGCGGCAGGGAGGACCTCAGCTGAATGCAGGATGCCTTCTCTGCCATCCGCCAATATGTGGACCTGGACCTGCCACAGATCGTGGTGGTAGGCAGCCAGAGCGCTGGCAAGAGCTCTGTGCTCGTAGGCAGGGACTTTCTGCCTTGAGGATCTGGTATTGTCACCCGCTGCCCCCTGGTCTTGAAGCTGGTCAATTCTACCACAGAATATGCCGAGTTTCTGCACTGCAAGGGCAAGAAATTCACTGACTTAGAGGAGCTGCGCCTGGAAATCGAGACTGAGATGAACTGAGTCACTGGCACCAACAAGGGCATCTCCCGGGTTCCCATCAACCTCCGCGTCTGCTCGCCGCCTGTGCTGAATCTAACCTTGGTGGACCTGCCAGGAATGATGAAGGTCCCAGTGGGGAACCAGCCTGCCGACATCGAGTACCGGATCCAGGACATGCTTTGCAGTTCGTCACCAAAGAGAATTGCCTCATCCTGGCTGTGTCGCCCGCCAACTCCGACCTGGCCAACTCCGATGCCCTCAAAATCGCCAAGGAGGTGGACCCTCAGGGTCAGCGCACCATCGGGGTCATCACCAAGCTGGACCTATGGATGAAGACATCCCATGACGTGCTGGAAAACAAGCTGCTGCCCCTGCGCAGAGGCTACATTGGGGTGGTGAACCGGAGCCAGAAGGACACGACGGCAAAAAGGACATCACGGCCGCCTTGGCTGCTGAGCGCAAGTTCTTCCTCTCCCACCCATCATACCGTCACTTCGCTGACCGCATGGGCACACCCTACCTGCAGAAGGGGCTCAACAAGCAATTGACAAACCACATCCAGGCACGCTGCCAGGGTTACGGAACAAGCTACAGAGCCAGCTGCTGTCCATCAAGAAGGAAGTGGACGAGCTCAAGAACTTCCGCCCTGATGATCCAGCACGCAAGACCAAGGCACTGCTGCAGATGGTCCACTAATTTGCTGTGGATTTTCAAAAGCGCATCGAAGGTTCACAAGACCAGAACGACACTTATGAACTGTCAGGGGGAGCCCGTATCAACGGGATCTTCCACGAGCGCTTCCCCTTCAAGCTGGTCAAGATAGAGTTTGACGAAGAAGGCACTCCTAAGGGATATCAGCTTATACCATTAAGAATATCCATGGCATTAGACATGTACTGGAACTGGGAAGGGGGCTGAACACTTGAAGGCAAGGGGATTTAGTTCAGAGGCACAGGGAGTAAAGAAGTGGACATCCCTCAGAAGACCCCTAGAAGATTGGTTCCCAATCTCTCTGGCTCTCATTTTGACAGGCCCCAGTTGGAGTGGTGAATGGGAGTCTTGGGTCATCCGTCTTCCTGCAGCCTGATGCCCCCCACATTCTTTTCTGCCCCGGGAGCAGGGCCTAGAGGCTGGATCAGTAGACCCCAGGGCAGGCACACTCTGACTGAACTCCTTGCCCATCCCCAGGGTGAGAGCTCCACCCAGTCTCACTTAGGTTGGACAGCTAGCTGCTAAACTGCCTGAACCACTGGGTGGGATCTGAGGTAGAGCATATATAGGTATTGGCTTATGCTCCTTTGTGATGTCACCAAGGGACAAGTCCTCTCAACTCTCCCTACCGTCCCATATGTCTATTAGCTAGAAGTTGATCCCATTCCACCGCACTGTCCTCCTTCCAGTCAACTCCAAGGACTGTGAATCAGGAAGAGAGTTTGGGAAGCTTAGACTCCTTTCAGGGATTCAGATTCACACTGTGTTCATCCGACAAATCTATTCAATCCAAACTTTTAAAGCACCTACTATGTGCCAGATAAGCAAGCCTAAAGTGCCCTTGCTTTCATGCAAATTCCATTCCAAGGGTTGGCATGGGCAATTGCATGTTGATAAGTACATTGGCTAAAAACAGAATAAAAATCTCTCTCCTAGTCTTAAAATAAAATGCCCTATCACTGGAAAGGCCCATAAGGAGAGCCTTATGACAATTTTGCAAAAAAATAAAATAAAATAAAATAGTCTATTAAGTCTTGGTGACTCCATGTAAGCAGAGTAGAACTATGCTCAATAGAATTTTCAATGGCTAATATTAAGGAGCTCTGGTAGCGTAGTGGTTACGAATTGGGCTGCTAACCTCAAGGTCGGCAGTTTGAAACTACCAGCGGTTCCGCGGGAGAAAGATGAGGCTTTCTGCTCCCGTAAAGATTTATAGCCGTGGAAACACTGTACAGGGTCGCTGTGAGTCAGAACTGACTCCACGGCACATAACAACAACAACAACAATATTTCCGAAGTAGATACCATGCCTTTCTTCTGAGCTATCTTAGGGTGACTCAAGCTTCCTACCTTTCAAACAGCACCTGAGTTTGTTAATCATTTGCACTGCCTAAAGACTGTGCAATTTGATTCTTCACTAAAAATGTATGAGTTTGTGCTTTTCAATGCCCAAAAAGTTGGCATGGTAATATTTAATACAACTTCCTACAAGGAAAATTTCATACCACAGAAATGTGCATACTGGGTTTAAATTATAGACATGACAGCTTATTATTATCTATACTTTATAATTTTTTAAAAAATTTACTCTAGCCAAACCTGTTTCCTGCTGTGCATCAGGAGGTAGTACTTAAACAAGTGGTGTATGATTGGTGTTTAATTGGCATTAAAACATCTCCTTTCTATTGCTCAATAATGGAGTGATTCACTTTCTGATTTATGCTTCTGTTGAAGAGTACTTCCAAAGCAAATTAACAATGAAATATTACTGTTTGGGGTGTTACTCCTTATTTGATTGCTACAGTTTACTTCCTAATTGGTAGACTCTGAAGAAAATACAGATATTATTTATTGCTACCTTTATTTTTCTCTGATATAATATAAATGGGAACATTTAGGTGGCAATTTATTCCATTTCCCTTTAGCTATTAACAGAGAAAGACATTCAACCTGTATACTCTGGCTTTGTTTTATGACTAATGACATGTTTCTGAGGAAGTTAACACTTTTTGAGGTTCATTTCTTCGTTTGTTTAAAAAAAACATTATCCAATAACAACACTTAATTTTCCTAGTTGTAAAGAGGATTACAATAGATAATATATGGTGATACAATATTTGTTACAATTATTACCATTAAGAAAACGTAAACTTCATATTTTTCAGAAGCTTCATTTTATTATTCTTTCTAATTTATTTGGTAAGTTTTTTCTCCATTTCTTTTCTAGTATATTTATTGAGATTTTAAAAAATTATTAAGAAGGAGCATAAAGAGGAAAACAGCAGAACTTCATGTCTATATACGAATAATTTATGTTGACTTTTTGTTAATAAAATGTATATTAATACATTTTTTTAATTTTAATACAGAAAATTATTAAATAAAAAGCAGAAGACACTAATTTCAGTGCTAATGACTACCTTATCCCAACACCAAAAGATAACCATTCTTAAAACTCAATTATGATTTAGACTAGAATTAATGAATTCTTCATTCATATAGCCACAAGCACCTATGCATCTATTTATCTACCTACCCATGTCTTTTAATAGTATCTATTTTTCTGTCTATTTATGCTTCATTTAAAAACATTTTTAAACCAGGAATTTTACTTAACACACTTTTATGTACCTCATCTTTTTTACTCAATAATATTGAAAACTATTCCATTTTGTATGACTATCAACATCTTCTTTTTAGTACCTGCACAGTGGGATTTTTTTTTTGGGGGGGGGCGGGTAAGGTTGCATATATTCCATTATTAAATGTGTGCCCTTGTCAAAGTGAGACACAATGAAGGTAAATAAGGAATTCCACTAACTGCAAAATTATGTTTCAAAAACACAGATTTATATCCAGTAAAATGCCAAATCCATTCAGGACAAATCAGTGCCCTTTCAATGCTACCTGCACAATGGAGTCACCTACTGCAATACAACACAGACCAGCAGAGACAAGTGGAGCTGTGACTGTAATCACCATTCTATTTCTAATGCTAGGTCTAGGCACATTTCATTTCAATGCTTTACTTTCTCTTCTAGAACAGCCCATTGAAATTTTCTGTTCAGATCTTTTACTTCACCATTTCTTCCATTCACATTAGCTTTATATTGAAGAGCAAGTTTCAGAGTCTCATCTGATAGCTACTTTAGCCTTTTCTTCCCTTCATGTATTTTAATGACCTTTTGCTTTCTTGTATGATGTTCTTGATGCAATCTCACAACTAAAGGTGATATTTTGGATTGAAGGCACCTATCAACATTGAAAACTACAAGTGATAGTCTTAATATATTTTCTCAAGGCAAAAAGGACTTGCCATTGAGATGCTTCTGATTCATAGCAACCCTAGTACAATAGAACAAAAGTGCCTGATCCTATGTGATCCTCAAAATTATTGTTAAGCTTGATTTTTGCCACGGTGTCAATCCATCCCATTTTGGGGTCTTCCTCATTTCTGCTAACCCTCTACTTTACCAAGCATGACTTTATTCCCCAGGGACTGGTCCCTCCTGACAACATGTCCAAAGAATAGAAGATGAAGTCTCGCCATTGTAGCTTCTAAGGAGCATTCTGGCTATACTTCTCCCAAGACAGATTCGTTTGTTTTTCTGGCAGTACATGATACTTGCAATGTCACCAGCATCACAATTCAAATGCATGGATTCTTCTTCTGTCTTCCTTATTCATTGTCCAACTTTCACACGCATATGAGGCTTTTGAAAATACTATGGCTTGAGTAGCACCTTCTTCAAAGTGACACCTTTGTTCTTTAAAGAGGTCTTTTGTAGCAGATTTGCCTAATGCAATATATTGTTTGATTCCTTGATTGCTGTTTCTATATGTGTTAACTGTTGATCCAAGCCAAAAAAAAAAAATCCTTGACAACTTCAAAATTTTCTCTGTTTGTCATGAAGGGCCCACTTATGAAGTCTTTGTTTTCTTGACATTGAAGTGCAATCCATACTGAAGGCTTTGATCTTCATCAGTAAAAATTTTAAGTTCTCTTTCCTGACAGCAAAGTTGTGTCATCTGCATTTCCAAGGTATTTAATGAGTGTTCCTCTAATCCTGATACCATGATAATCTAGCTTCTCAGATTATTTGCTCAAAATAAAATTGAGTGAGTATAGTGAACAGATACAACACTGGTGCACACCTTTCCTGAATTTAGACCATCAGCATCCCCTTTCTCAGCTTGAATGAATGGCTCCTGGTCTATGTACAGGTTCCTCATGAGTACAACAAAGTGTTCTTGAGTTCTCATTCTTCTAAATGCTACTCACAGTTGTTAGGATCCACATAGTTGAATGTGTTTGCATAGTCAGTGAAATAAACATCTTTCTGGTACTCTGTTTTAAGCCAGTTGCTGTTGAGTTGATTCTGACTCATTGTGACCCCATGTGCGTCAGAATGGAACTTTGCTTCTTACAGATTTCACTGGGTAATGTTTTGGAAGCAGAGCATCAGAACTTTCTTCTATGGTGCCTCAAAGTGAACGCCAATTGCCAACATTTTAGTTAGAAATCATGATCATTAGCCATTTGTGCCTCGCAAGTGGTATAAATACCACTCCATTATCAAAATTAAGCAAAAACAACTTTATTTCTCATTCTCTACCATCTTACTACTGAGCTCCAAGATAATGTGAAATCTATAAGCTTCTGCTCTTAGTATTAAAATATGCTGTGATTATTCTATTCATTTCTTTAAATTATGTCTCATTTTGGGGTGTCATGGTATTTTCCATTTTGAATTATTTTCTATTTTTGTTACTTTATTCTCCCCTCTGCCTTATCCATAACCACACATCACCACCCTTCTGTCTCTAACAGCCCTTTCCTTTTTGTGTTTATCCTCTCTGAATGTAGTTACTGTAATGCTTATACTTGTAAAGGAAGCTTAACATTCTAGTATTTTGCAATATTGAAATGAGTTCATTGCCTAAAATTCCAAGTATAAAGTTGATTCCATAGATTTATAAATTACTTGGAAAAAGGTCTATTGCAAAAGATAACTGAAGGGATCTAAAAGCATTTACAATAATCCCCATAATTATTCTTATGATCTGAGAAAGCTACATACAATTTAAACTGTTCTTTTTAGGAATGTGTTTGAAAGGAATTAGCACACTGTAGCTTTCATGTAATTCCGGGGGTGTTTACAATGCTGCATTATTGTTCAGGGAACAGTATTGTGGTGCCCAAGAATGCAAGACAGAAGTCTTTAAGACTGTCTGTTTATTAAACGGCTGTAGAGATATTGCTTCAAACTATTTCCAGGGGATTAAAGACAGCTAACCACAAAAACAAAGTTAGCAAACTCTAGCCAGATCAAAGTCTCCATTTCCAGGAAATAAGGTCAGGCATGAAGTGCTTCATTAACTTTAACATAAAAATTCTTATACCATGCAGACTACGATATTTGATAAGGGAAAACAATCCAAATTACCACAGGAGTATAAATCCTGGTTTTCACAAGTAAGAATGTTGATTGTTTTGGTAGCTACATGTTGGTTTTGTGGTGAAGTGCCATGGAGTGAATTCAAACTCATGAAAACTTAAAGACAATAGAATAAAACACTGCCCAGTTCTGATTCATCCTCATCTTGATGATGCTATGTGTGAGCACATTATTCCAGCTACCAAGTCAATGCATCTAATTGAGGGTCTTCCTTTTTCTCTCTCATCCTCAACTTTACCAAGTATCATGTCCTTCTCCAAGGTCTGGTCCCTATGATAACATGTCCAAAGTTCAGGAGACAAAGGTTCACCATCTTTACTTCTAAGGAACATTCTGAGTACATTTTCTATAAGATATATTTGTTCATTTGTCTGATCGTTCATGATATATTCAGTATTCTTCAACAACACCGCAATTCAAATGCATCAATTCTTCTTTGGTCTTCCTTAATCTTTGTCTAGTTTTCAAATGCAGAAGAGACTGCTGAAAATACTATGGCTTGAGTTAGTTGTACCTTAGTCCTCAAGATGATATCTTTATTGGTAACACTTTAATTTTTTTCAGTATATTTGTCTGTAGGCCATTTGATATCTTGACTACTGCTTACATGGGCATTGATTGGGAATCCAAATAAATCAAGATTCTTGATAACTTCCACCCTTTCTCCATTTGTCATGATGTTGCTGGTCAAGTGGGGAAGATTTTTGTTTTCTTCGCGTTGAGGTATAACCCATTTTGAAGGGTATAGTCTTTATTCTTCCTCAGTAAGTGCTTCGAGTCCTCTTCACTTTCAGCAAGCAAGGTCATATCATTTTCATATCTCCAGTTGTTAATGATATTTCTGAAATTATGATAGTGTGATATTCATTCTATAGTTCAGTCTTTGGGATGAATTGCTTAGCATAAAGATTAAATATGGTAATAGGATACAACCCTATCCTGGTTTTTAAAAATATGTCTATCACTTTACCTGTTAAAACAACAACCTCTTGGCCTATGTACAAGTTCTGCATGAGCTCAATTAAATGTTCTGGAATTCCCATTCTTAGCAATGTTATCCATAATATATTACGATCTACACAGTTTAATGCCTTTGTATACTCAATAAAGCACAAGAAAATGCTAGGTTTTTTTTGTTGTTGTTTGCATTCTCTGCTTTAAGTCAAGATCCATATGACATAAGCAATAATATGCCTCATTCCACATCTTCTTCTGAATCTGGCTTCAATTTCTCGCAGCCCCTGTTGATGTACTGATGCAACTGATTTTGAATTATTATCACCAAATTTTTACTTGAAGGTAGTACTAATTATAATGTTGGATAATTTTTGTATTCCATTGGATCACCATTCTTTGAAATGGCCACAGATATGGATCTCTTCCAGTTGGTTGGTCAGATTTGTTATAACAATATAATTGGCCAGATAGCTGTCTTCCAAATTTGTAGGCAAAGATGAGTGAACACTTCAGTATTATATCATTGGTTGAAACATCTCAAGTGATAGTCCATCATTTATTGGAGGCTTGTTTTTGCTAATGCTTCCAGTGCAGCTTGGACTTCATCCATCAGTACCATCACTTCTTGATCATATGCTCCTGATACTGTTAACCATGACCAACTCTTTGTGATGACATTGACTCCATGTATTCTTTCTTCCATCTTCCTTTAGTGCTTGCGACACTGTTCAATTTCTTACCCATATTGTTGTTACTGGTAGTGGTGCTGTCAAGTCAGTTCTGACCCATAGAAACCCTCTCTACAACAGAACTAAACACCACTCAGTCCTGTGCCATCCTCACAATTGCTGCTATGCTTGAGCCCACTGCTTGTACAGTTGATTTGCCTAATGCCACATTTTGTTTGATTTCTTAATCTGTGCTTCCATGTCTGTTGATGGTGAATCTAAGCAAAATGAAGTATTTGACAACTTCAGTCCTTTCCCCATTTATCATGATGTTATTTATTGCTCAAGTGGTGAAAAGTTTTGCTTTCTTTACTGTAAGATGCAACCCATACCGATGGCTGTGGTCTTCATCAGCAAGCATTTTAAATCCTGTTGGCATTCAGCAACTGAGGTTGTATTATCTGTATATCATAGATTGTTAATGAGTCTTTCTCCAATCCTGATACCACATTCTTCTTCATATAATCCACCTTCTTGGATTATTTGCAAAACATAAAGATTTAAGTACGGTGAAAGAATACAAAACTGGAACACACCTTTCCTAATTTTAAACAATTCAGTGTTCCCTTGTTCTATTCTAACAGTTGCCTTGTGGTCTATGTACAGGTTCCTGATGAGCATAAGTAAGTGTTCTGGAATACTCATTCTATGCAATGTTGTTGATAGCTTGTCATGATCCACACACTCAAAACCTTTACACAGTCAATAAAACATAGGTAAATATCTTTCTAGTATTTTCTGCTTTCAGCTAAGATCCATCTGATTTCAGCAATGATATCCCTTATTTCACGTCACTGTCTGAATCCAATTGAGCATCTGACAGTTCCCTGTCAATGTGCTGTTGAAGCCATTTTTTAAAAAATTATCTTTAGCAAAATTTTAGTTCCACGTGATATTAATGATATGGTCTGCTGATTTCCATGTTCTGTTGGGTCACCTCACTTGAAATGAGCATGAATATGGATCTCTTCCAATCAATTGACCAGTTAGCTGTCTTCTCAATTTCTTGGCATAGGTAAATTGCCTCAAGTGATGTGTCAGTTTGTTGAAAGATTTCTATTAATATTCCATCAATTCCTGGAGACTTGTGCTTTGCCAATGCCTTCAGTGCACCTTTGAATCTTCCTTCAGTACCATTGGCTCTAGATCATATGATACTTGTTAAAATGGTTGAATATTGACCATTTCTTTTTGGCACATTGACTGTATAATCCCTCTATCTTCTTTTGTTGCTTTCTGCATCATTCAATATTTTGCCCAAAGAATCCTTTAGTATTTCAAGTCAGTGCTTGAATTTTTCCTCAGTTCTTTCAGCTTGAGAAATGCAGAGCATGTTCTTCCCCTCAGTGTAAAGAATACGCAAATACTCACAAGTAGACTAATAACTTTGTTGTTGTTGTTGTTTTAGTTGTTGTTGAGTGCCTTTGAGTCGGTTCCAACCCACAGAGACACTTTATAGGGTTTCTGAGGAGTAGCTGGTATTTTGAACCACCAATCTTGTGGCTCAAAGCAACTTTGCAGTTCATCCAGCACATTAATCAACAGCACCACACTAAAAAATAACATCATGATAAAGAGAAAAGACTGAAGTTGTCAAAGACTTCATTTTGCTTCGATCCACAACCAACACTAATGGAAGAATCACTTAAGAAATTAAATGAAGTATATATTGCATTGGGCAAATCTGTTTCAGAAGGCATTTTAAAGTGTTCAAGAGCAAAGATGTCACTTTGCGCTTAGTGCTCTAAGGTGCATCTTATCCAAACCATGGTATTTTCAAACACTTCATATGCATTTACTGGTGTGGTGCTGTAGAATAAGTACTGGACTGCTAACTGCAATGTAATCAGTTCAAACCCAATAGCCACTTCTCAAAACCCTATGCAGTGTTGATATGACTCAAAGCTGACTTAACAGCACATAACAACAACCTATGCATGTGTTATTTGGACAATGAACAAGGAATAACAGAAGAATATTTTGCATTTGAATTATGGTGATGGAGAATATTGAAAGTATCAGAAGCTGCCAGAAGAACAAACAAATCTGTCTTGGAAAAAGTACAGCCAGAATGTTCCTTAGAAGCAAAGATGGAGAGACACTTTGAACATGTTGCCTAGAAGAACCAGTCCTTACAGAAGGACATCATGTTTGGTAAAGTGGAGGGTCAGAAAAAAAAAAAAAAACAGGAAGACCCCTCCGATGAGATAGACTGAAATAGTGGTAGCAGCAATGGTCTTAAACGTAAAAAACAATTGTGAGTCTGTCCCAGGAGTTGGCAATGTCTTTTGTCTGTTGTGCATAGGTTGCTATTAGTTGGAATAAACTTGAGGTCAAGTCAATTCTGACCCATAGCAACACTGTATAGGGTTTCTGAGGAGCAGCTGGTGAGTCTGAACTACCGAACTTGCAGTTCAAAGGGCTTTGCAGCTGGCACATTAACCCGCAGCACCACAACAGGACTCAATAAAATAAATAATAAAAGTAAAAAATGAGAATCAAGTTAAGATGTTGTTGTTACGTGCCATCAAGTCAGTACCGACCCACAGCAACCCTATGCACAGCAGAATGAAACACTGCCCAATCCTGGCCTCACTATTTTTGTCACACTTGAGGCCTTTGATGCTGCCATTTGGTCAATCCATCTCATTGGGGGTCTTCCTCTTTTTCTCTGAACCACCACCTTGCCAAACATGATATCCTTCTCCATATTCTTGACAATATGTCTGAAGTATGAGAGACAAAGTTTGGCCATCTTGGCCTCTAAGGCGCATGCTGGCTGCACTTCTTCCAACACAGATCTATTGGTTCTTTTGGCAGCCCGTGGCACTTTCAATATTCTTCTCCAACACCATAACTCAAAGACATCAATTCTTCTACAGTCTTCCTTATTCACTGTCCAGCTTTCACATGTTTTATTACATCTATCCTAACTTGTGACAGTTTAAAAGTCTATCTTAAAAGTGACAGTTTTGACATAAAACCAAACAGCCACTACTCGTCTGTCGTACGGTGGTGGCTTGTGAGCGGCTATGATTCCGAGGGCTAGGCCACTGGTATTTTAAATAGCCAGTAGGGTCACCCATGGTGGATAGGTTTCAGATGAGCTTCTAGAAAAAGATAGATTAGGAAGAAAGAGTGACAAACTATTTCTGAATCTTTAGTCACTGAAAATCTTATGAATAGCAGAAAAACACTGTCAGATACAATGCCAGAAAATGAGCCCCTCAGCTTGGAAGGCACTCAAAATGCAACTAGGGAACAGATGTCTCCTCAAAGTAGAGTTGACGTGAATGGAGTTAAGCTCGTGGGAGAAAACCCACAGAAACTTCTATTGCTGATGGGGTACAACTCAAAATGAAGAAAAATAGCTGTAAACATCCATTGAAAATTGGAACATGGAATGTACAAAGTATGAATCTGGGAAAATTAGAAGTTGTCAAAAATGAAATGGAATGCATAAACAACAATATCTTAGGCATTAAT
>NW_006408706.1:4771625-4772937 GCF_000296735.1 Chrysochloris asiatica
GGGTTTTTGGAAAATTCTCAGCTAGTTTTGTTTTTTTCCTTTCAAATATTCCTTCAACACTATTCTCACTTCAACACTATTCTCACTTCTAGTATAGACTTTGATTATATAGACTTTGAAACTCTTCACAATGATCCACATAACTCTTATGCTCTGTTAAGTTGTTTTCAGCCTTTTTATTCTCTCTGCTTCAATTTGGACACTCCCTGTTTATAGTCTTCTAGTTCACTAATAAGGAGCTCTGGTAGTGTAGTAGTTACAAGTCAGGCTGCTAACCTCAAGGTCAGTGGTTCAAAACTACTAGCAGTTCCACAGAAGAAAGATGAGGCATTCTGCTTCCATAAAATTTAGTCTCAGAAATCCTATACAGGGTTGCTATGAGTTGGAACTAACTCCACGGCACACTACCACCACCAGTTCACTAATTCTCATTCTGATGGGTCTCTTTCTCTGATGGGTTTTATCTTCTATCAATCTCTAGGATCAGCACTGGGCAGAAAAGCATAAGGCCAGCAATTCAAACCTGCCAGCTGCTCCTTGGAAAGCCTATAAAGTATTGCTATGAGTCAGAAGCAACTCAACGGCACTTAAATACAACAATCTTAAATTTAAGGAGCTGCTTCTCAAAAACCTTATACAGGGTCATTATGAGTCAGAACCAGTTTGATGACACTTAACAACAACAGAATTATTTGGTCCAGTGGGAGGATTTTTGTTTTCTTTACATTGAGGTGCAACCCATACTGAAGGCTGTAGTCTTAGATCTTCAACAGTTAGTATTTTAAGTCTTCTTAGATTTCAGCAAGAATTCTTCAATTTCATCATATATGACTTCAGTGATTGGTGTGTAAATTTGAATAATAGTGGTATTAACTGGTCTTCCTTGTAGGTTTATGGATTTTATATTGTCACAGAGAGCATTGTACTTCAAGATAGACCTTTAAATGTTCTCTTTTATGATGAATGTGATTCCATTCCTCTTCAATTTGTCATTCCTGGCATAGTAAACTATGTGATAGTCAGATTCAAAGAGGCTAATACCTGTCCATTCCATTTTCAAAAATGAAATAGAACTCATAAACACTGATATATTGGACATTAGTGGGCTGAAATGGACTGATATTGGCCATTTTGAATCTGAACACCACTTGGTTTACTATGCCAGGAATGACAAACTGAGGCGGAATGGTGTCGCATTCATTGGCAAAAAGAACATATCCAGATCAGGCATGAGGTACAACGCTGTCTGTGATAGGATAATATCCATGCGCCTAAGGGAAGCCCAGTTAATACCACTATTATTCAAATTTAC